>NW_026613964.1:87500-100000 GCF_026250575.1 Diorhabda carinulata
ATGAACGTACGAGGTGTATTATATAAAAGTTGTATGAAAATAGAAATAATAATGAAAAACAAGTATTATGAAATTAAATTCCGCTCGATATAGGAACTTGTCGAGAAAGATGATTTGTGAAGTTGAATGGAGATGTTTTGTATGTAGAAGCCGTCCGAGGTGTATGACATAAAAGTGTTATGAAAATATTAACAATAAGGAAAAAAAGTATTATGAAATTAGATGGCCGCTCGATGTATGAACGTACGAGGTGTATTATATAAAAGTTGTATGAAAATAGAAATAATAATGAAAAACAAGTATTATGAAATTAAATTCCGCTCGATATAGCAATTTGTCGAGAAAGATGATTTGTGAAAATTGAGTGGAGATGTTTTGTATGTAGAAGTCGTCCGAGGTGTATGACATAAAAGTGTTATGAAAATATTAACCATAAGGAAAAAAAGTATTATGAAATTAGATCGCCGCTCGATGTATGAACGTACGAGGTGTATTATATAAAAGTTGTATGAAAATAGAAATAATAATGAAAAACAAGTATTATGAAATTAAATTCCGCTCGATATAGGAACTTGTCGAGAAAGATGATTTGTGAAGTTGAATGGAGATGTTTTGTATGTAGAAGTCGTCCGAGGTGTATGACATAAAAATGTTATGAAAATATTAACGATAAAGAAAAAAAGTATTATGAAATTAGATCGTCGCTCGATGTATGAACGTACGAGGTGTATTATATAAAAGTTGTATGAAAATAGTAATAATTATGAAAAGCAAAGTATTACGAAATTAGCTAAGTTCGGTGACTGGCCGGCAGAGAGCGCTAGTGTCTATAAAACGGTATTTAGTTTGTCTTCTGGCCGGCAGAGGGCGCTAGTGTCTATTAAACCGTGTTAAGTTCGGTGACTGGCCGGCAGAGGGCGCTAGTGTCTATAAAAAGGTGTTTAGTTTGTCGTCTCTCCGGCAGAGGGCGCTAGTGTCTATGAAAAGGTGTTTAGTTTGTCGTCTCTCCGGCAGAGGGCGCTAGTGTCTATAAAACTGTGTTTAGTTTGTCTTCTGGCCGGCAGAGGGCGCTAGTGTCTATAAAACAGTGTTAAGTTCGGTGACTGGCCGGCAGAGGGCGCTAGTGTCTATAAAACCGTATTAAGTTTGGTGTCTGGTCGGCAGGATATAGGAACTTGTCGAAAAAGTTGAATTGTGTAAATTGAATGGAAATTTTTTTTATGTAGAAGCCGTTCGAGGTATATTATATAAAAGTGTTATGAAAATATTAACCATAAGGAAAAAAAGTATTATGAAATTAGATCGCCGCTCGATGTATGAACGTACGAGGTGTATTATATAAAAGTTGTATGAAAATAGAAATAATAATGAAAAACAAGTATTATGAAATTAAATTCCGCTCGATATAGCAATTTGTCGAGAAAGATGATTTGTGAAAATTGAGTGGAGATGTTTTGTATTTAAAAGCCGTCCGAGGTGTATGACATAAAAGTGTTATGAAAATATTAACAATAAGGAAAAAAAGTATTATGAATTTAGATCGCCGCTCGATGTATGAACGTACGAGGTGTATTATATAAAAGTTGTATGAAAATAGAAATAATAATGAAAAACAAGTATTATGAAATTAAATTCCGCTCGATATAGGAACTTGTCGAGAAAGATGATTTGTGAAGTCCTCCAGGGCCTCGCTGGAGTATTTGCTACTACCACCAAGATCTGCACCGACGGCGGCTCCAGACGGCCTCACGGCCAATCCTTCTGCGCACACCGCCGCGACCCTCCTACTCGTCAGAGCTTCATGGTCGCGCGCAAAACGCGAACCGCACATGCCGCTGACGGTCGAGTATAAGCACGACGCTTCAGCGCCATCCATTTTCAGGGCTAGTAACTTCGGCAGGTGAGTTGTTACACACTCCTTGGCGGATTCCGACTTCCATGGCCACCGTCCTGCTGTCTTAAGTTACCAACGCCTTTCATGGTATCCCATAAGCGTCGATTTTGGCGCTTTAACTCGACGTTTGGTTCATCCCACAGCGCCAGTTCTGCTTACCAAAAATGGCCCACTTGGCACTCTGATTCGAGTCTCGCGGCTTCATAAGTTCGAGCAAGCCGGAGATCTCACCCATTTAAAGTTTGAGAATAGGTTGAGGTCGTTTCGACCCCAATGCCTCTAATCATTCGCTTTACCGGATGAAACTCGTACGCTACGAGCGCCAGCTATCCTGAGGGAAACTTCGGAGGGAACCAGCTACTAGATGGTTCGATTAGTCTTTCGCCCCTATACCCAGTTCCGACGATCGATTTGCACGTCAGAATCGCTACGGACCTCCATCAGGGTTTCCCCTGACTTCGTCCTGACCAGGCATAGTTCACCATCTTTCGGGTCCCAGCGTGTACGCTCTTGGTGCGCCTCTTCTCGTAATGAGAACGAGACGCCCCGGGAGTGCGAAGCGTTTACAATTTTTATTTGCAAATCGCTTATCCTCCCTTGGTCTACGCGAGGTAAACCTTTACTTTCATTACGCCTTTAGGTTTAGTTATTTCCCAATGACTCGCGCACATGCTAGACTCCTTGGTCCGTGTTTCAAGACGGGTCCTGAAATTACCCAAATCGATAGCGTCGTTGATCGGCGTTTCAAAACGAGGTCTGTTCGAGAACACCGTAACCAACAGTCGTTCCGGGACAGAATCGGCATTATGTCCGATTACCGTCAAACACGAAACGCTCTTGCTACGGGCCGAACGCTAATTAATCTAGCGGCCCCGCGCCATATTTCTACCGTCGAGCGAGTCTGTCGGAACATCGAGGGTCCCCATGAATTCGAATAAAATCAAGTGGTCTACCACCTCGAGTCTTAGACAGACACCCAACGGATCACGACGTCCTACTAGAGGAAAAGTGCACGCGTTCGATATCGATTAGAAAAACGTAAAACGCGATTTATTGTAATATGCCGAAACACAAACAATATCCGTCATACAAACGTTCAACTTCAATTATCGAAACGCGAATGAATTTCCTCTTTCGACCTTTCGGGTTTCTCAGGTTTACCCCTGAACGGTTTCACGTACTCTTGAACTCTCTCTTCAAAGTGCTTTTCAACTTTCCCTCACGGTACTTGTTCGCTATCGGTCTCGTGGTCATATTTAGCCTTAGATGGAGTTTACCACCCACTTAGGGCTGCACTCTCAAGCAACCCGACTCTCAGGAGAGATCCTCACGCAATCGGCAACGGTCGCTACGGGCCTGGCACCCTCTATGGGCTGTGGCCCCGTTCAAGAAGGACTTGGACGCGCCGCACGATCTCGTGATAAACGGATCCTCCCTAACACCACATTTCCCGGTGGCCGATATCGACCACGGGATTCGGTGCTGGGCTTTTCCCTGTTCGCTCGCAGCTACTGAGGGAATCCTAGTTAGTTTCTTTTCCTCCGCTTAGTAATATGCTTAAATTCAGCGGGTAATCTCACCTGCTCTGAGGTCGATATATTATAATATATCTCGTATAATATTTAAATACAATTCGCCAAACTATCATAAAAAAAAAACGTGTGTTTAATAATATCATCTCTCATATGAAATATAACATTATTTGTTTTTATTTAAAGAGTCGGCAGCAGCAGCAGCAGCATCAGCATCAGCATCAGCAACACACCACCAGCCTTTATACATATATAATATTTTTAATATATATAATTCATATATTTTGTCGATATACCGTGTGTATAAATGATATAAATAAAACACTGGTCAGACGTCCAGTCTTCGAAACTTTATTATTTCTCTCGGACACGACGACCGCGTTATCATTTTATCATAAATATATTATATATACACACACTTATTTATCGACTATATATACGTCGTATATATGTATAATATATATATATATATATTATATATAAATATAACTCTCTACCAAACAAATTTTATGTATTTCATATAAATACACGATTAATTTATGGTATAGCGGGTTGTGTTCAAAAATTGCGTAACTTTTTCTATAAAAATTTACGCTGCTTTTCGCACTTTAGGATGCCGCACAAATACAAAAAAAAATACGCACAAGTTTGTATGTGCATGTGTTTTTTCTTAATTAGTGTGCGTTATTGTTTCACATCCAACACGCTTAGGCATTATTTTTCTTTAATAAATAGAAAAATTTTAAATTCTAAGCAGTCTTTTAAATTGATACGACCCTCAGTCAGGAGTGGTCCGGGAACGAGTATCCGAGGACCGCAATGTGCGTTCGAAATGTCGATGTTCATGTGTCCTGCAGTTCACAAGTTGACGCGCAATTAGCTGCGTTCTTCATCGACCCACGAGCCAAGTGATTCACCGTTCAGGGTAATCATTTTATTATTATGTCGTTTTCTCATATTCTATTCGTCGTATTTTTAATATTTGATTATTATTAAATTAATAATATTATTATAATATCTTATACGCGTATAGAAAATTTATATAACGACATTTTATATATATATATATATATATATATATATATATATATATATATTATAATAAATGGTAATTATTCGAAACTTTTAGAGAAATTATAATATCGTACTTTGATATATCTGATAAATTTTAACCGCTGCACATGTTTTATTACAAACGAGGCGCGCATAGACAGATATCTCGCACGATATATTCCTCCTCTTTATATTATTACAGTTTTTTTTTTATCTTGAAAGTTTTATACAAATTTCGACGGTCGGGCGTAAATCTTCGAACACCTTCGAAATAATACATAAAAATATTATTTCTAAAACGAATTTTTATACATATCGATAGAATCGACATGTGCTTAAATTTCGTTTAGGTACCCGGATGAAAATGTCTCAATAACATAATCATCACATATAATCTTGTCGATATTTTCTTGTATTACCTTCAAACGATAAAAAACTTAGGTAATAATATAATAAACGAAATAAAATTTATCCATAAAAATATAGACACACACACGACAACAGACGACGTTTCAATAAACTATATATTTTTCGTTTATTATAATAACGATTCTTTATCAGAACGTTTTTAGTTAACAAGAAATTTTGTTAATGATCGTTCCGTCAATCGTTATAATATATAATAATACATATGTTGTTATTGTTGTGTCGTCATCGTCGTCGACGCCTTCTATAAACTATGATAAAAATTTTTCGTTATATTTTTATTGGAAAAATTTATATATGTAAATATATTTTTATAGACGTATGAATTATATTTATCTTTTTTTTTTTTAATTTTATTCGAAACTTGTTCGAATTTTGTAAAAATTAAAAAAAGATTTCAATATATATACATCTATAATATATATATAATTTATAACATATATAAATTTCTTTTGAAGAGTTCGATAATTTTGTAGAAGAAAATTTTCTTTTACAATTAATACAGACTTGATTTCGTTTTTTTTTTTTGTTTAAAAACGAACAAATACTCTGTAATGATCCTTCCGCAGGTTCACCTACGGAAACCTTGTTACGACTTTTACTTCCTCTAAATGATCAAGTTTGGTCATCTTTCCGAAGCATCGGCGACGCCGAAACGCCACCGCGCTCAGTCCGAAGACCTCACTAAATCATTCAATCGGTAGTAGCGACGGGCGGTGTGTACAAAGGGCAGGGACGTAATCAACGCGAGCTTATGACTCGCGCTTACTGGGAATTCCTCGTTCATGGGGAACAATTGCAAGCCCCAATCCCTAGCACGAAGGAGGTTCAGCGGGTTACCCGGGCCGCTCGGCCAGGGAGGACACGCTGATTCCTTCAGTGTAGCGCGCGTGCGGCCCAGAACATCTAAGGGCATCACAGACCTGTTATTGCTCAATCTCGTGCGGCTAGAAGCCGCCTGTCCCTCTAAGAAGAATTATTTGTACGCCGACAGTAAAAACCGCGAACGGCAAGAGCCGAAACTCAATACCGACGGGCCTTTGGGATGTCGAAATACGCCTAGTTAGCAGGCTAGAGTCTCGTTCGTTATCGGAATTAACCAGACAAATCGCTCCACCAACTAAGAACGGCCATGCACCACCACCCACCGAATCAAGAAAGAGCTCTCAATCTGTCAATCCTTCCGGTGTCCGGGCCTGGTGAGGTTTCCCGTGTTGAGTCAAATTAAGCCGCAGGCTCCACTCCTGGTGGTGCCCTTCCGTCAATTCCTTTAAGTTTCAGCTTTGCAACCATACTTCCCCCGGAACCCAAAAGCTTTGGTTTCCCGGAAGCTGCCCGCCGAGTCATCGGAGGAACGTCGGCGGATCGCTAGCTGGCATCGTTTATGGTTAGAACTAGGGCGGTATCTGATCGCCTTCGAACCTCTAACTTTCGTTCTTGATCAATGAAAGCGTTTTTGGCAAATGCTTTCGCTTCTGTCCGTCTTGCGACGATCCAAGAATTTCACCTCTAACGTCGCAATACGAATGCCCCCATCCGTTCCTATTAATCATTACCTCGGGGTTCCGAAAACCAACAAAATAGAACCGAGGTCCTATTCCATTATTCCATGCACACAGTATTCAGGCAAAATTTTGGCCTGCTTTAAGCACTCTAATTTGTTCAAAGTAAACGTGCCGGCCCACCTCGACACTCAGTCAAGAGCACCGCGGCGGGATTGAGTTGGGCCGCCCTTGCGAGCTAAGCCCACCGGCAGGACGTCCCACGACACGCCAGTTAACACCGCGTACGATGAACCAGCGGCGTGGGACACAGATTCGACTACGAGCTTTTTAACCGCAACAACTTTAATATACGCTATTGGAGCTGGAATTACCGCGGCTGCTGGCACCAGACTTGCCCTCCAATTGATCCTCGTTAAAGGGTTTAGAGTGTACTCATTCCGATTACGGGGCCTCGGATGAGTCCCGTATCGTTATTTTTCGTCACTACCTCCCCGTGCCGGGAGTGGGTAATTTGCGCGCCTGCTGCCTTCCTTGGATGTGGTAGCCGTTTCTCAGGCTCCCTCTCCGGAATCGAACCCTGATTCCCCGTTACCCGTTACAACCATGGTAGGCGCAGAACCTACCATCGACAGTTGATAAGGCAGACATTTGAAAGATGCGTCGCCGGTGCGAGACCGTGCGATCAGCGAAAAGTTATTCAGAGTCACCAAATTGTACGATGACGAGCAAGCCCGCCACCGATTGGTTTTGATCTAATAAAAGCGCTCCTTCCGTCTCCGGTCGGAACTCTGTTTGCATGTATTAGCTCTAGAATTACCACAGTTATCCAAGTAAATGTGGGTACGATCTAAGGAACCATAACTGATTTAATGAGCCTTTCGCGGTTTCACCTTAATTTGGCTTGTACTGAGACATGCATGGCTTAATCTTTGAGACAAGCATATGACTACTGGCAGGATCAACCAGGGAACTGTGTTTTATAATATATATAATATATATTATTATTATTATTATTATATATATATATATATATATATTTTATAATAAAAAACTATTATCGAAAAAGTTTTAATAACAATATCCAAAAGAGGATAAATTATGATGATGTTTTTTATATTACATATATACTTTATATTTATACATAATATAATAATCATCTATATTCGTGTATAAACACATTGTTATTTACTTTTTCTTTTGCGTGTTTGCTGCGCTTATTATTGAAAATATATAATTTTCAGCGCCACGCTTTATTTATATTTTTTCTTATTTTATAAAATTTCACCGAATCGACTATAAATCTATCTAAATTTAATCGAAATGAGAAAAATTAGATGATTACGTCGACCGGGCTACAATTTCGACATTATCTCTACCCTTCGCTAGATTGTAAGCGACATGGTTTATACATTAGGTAATAATGAACGAAATTTTTATTCTCGCACGGAATAATGAGAGTTATCGCAAATATTGTGTATTATATATATAAAAGTGTAATATAATATATATTTTTCATAGACGATCGCATATGAATCGCTCACGATAGAACGCTAGCTAAATTCGCGATCTCGCAATAGATATTTAACTTGTGGATAAATTGATATAATATCTGAAAAGGGAACCGCTAGCAATATACGTTAATATATTGGAGGAGAACGGGGACCCTTTCAGAAAACTATATAATCCACCGATGTGGAATGACCGAAACAACGTCTTTACGTAAATTATAACGAGTTTATTAAAATTTAACGAGACGTCAACTTCGATACACCACACATATATGTGCGCTGTACAACGGTACGCCTTCTACATTAACATTAATAAAGATGTATAGTGAAAATATATAAAAGATGTATTGTGAATATTAAAAAGAAGTATTATGAAATTACATGTTTTGTATTTAGAAGCCGTCCGAGGTGTATCTATCACATAAAAGTGTTATGAAAATATTAACAATAAGGAAAAAAAGTATTATGAAATTAGATGGCCGCTCGATGTATGAACGTACGAGGTGTATTATATAAAAGTTGTATGAAAATAGAAATAATAATGAAAAACAAGTATTATGAAATTAAATTCCGCTCGATATAGGAACTTGTCGAGAAAGATGATTTGTGAAGTTGAATGGAGATGTTTTGTATGTAGAAGCCGTCCGAGGTGTATGACATAAAAGTGTTATGAAAATATTAACAATAAGGAAAAAAAGTATTATGAAATTAGATGGCCGCTCGATGTATGAACGTACGAGGTGTATTATATAAAAGTTGTATGAAAATAGAAATAATAATGAAAAACAAGTATTATGAAATTAAATTCCGCTCGATATAGGAACTTGTCGAGAAAGATGATTTGTGAAGTTGAATGGAGATGTTTTGTATGTAGAAGCCGTCCGAGGTGTATGACATAAAAGTGTTATGAAAATATTAACAATAAGGAAAAAAAGTATTATGAAATTAGATGGCCGCTCGATGTATGAACGTACGAGGTGTATTATATAAAAGTTGTATGAAAATAGAAATAATAATGAAAAACAAGTATTATGAAATTAAATTCCGCTCGATATAGCAATTTGTCGAGAAAGATGATTTGTGAAAATTGAGTGGAGATGTTTTGTATGTAGAAGTCGTCCGAGGTGTATGACATAAAAGTGTTATGAAAATATTAACCATAAGGAAAAAAAGTATTATGAAATTAGATCGCCGCTCGATGTATGAACGTACGAGGTGTATTATATAAAAGTTGTATGAAAATAGAAATAATAATGAAAAACAAGTATTATGAAATTAAATTCCGCTCGATATAGGAACTTGTCGAGAAAGATGATTTGTGAAGTTGAATGGAGATGTTTTGTATGTAGAAGTCGTCCGAGGTGTATGACATAAAAATGTTATGAAAATATTAACGATAAAGAAAAAAAGTATTATGAAATTAGATCGTCGCTCGATGTATGAACGTACGAGGTGTATTATATAAAAGTTGTATGAAAATAGTAATAATTATGAAAAGCAAAGTATTACGAAATTAGCTAAGTTCGGTGACTGGCCGGCAGAGAGCGCTAGTGTCTATAAAACGGTATTTAGTTTGTCTTCTGGCCGGCAGAGGGCGCTAGTGTCTATTAAACCGTGTTAAGTTCGGTGACTGGCCGGCAGAGGGCGCTAGTGTCTATAAAAAGGTGTTTAGTTTGTCGTCTCTCCGGCAGAGGGCGCTAGTGTCTATGAAAAGGTGTTTAGTTTGTCGTCTCTCCGGCAGAGGGCGCTAGTGTCTATAAAACTGTGTTTAGTTTGTCTTCTGGCCGGCAGAGGGCGCTAGTGTCTATAAAACAGTGTTAAGTTCGGTGACTGGCCGGCAGAGGGCGCTAGTGTCTATAAAACCGTATTAAGTTTGGTGTCTGGTCGGCAGGATATAGGAACTTGTCGAAAAAGTTGAATTGTGTAAATTGAATGGAAATTTTTTTTATGTAGAAGCCGTTCGAGGTATATTATATAAAAGTGTTATGAAAATATTAACCATAAGGAAAAAAAGTATTATGAAATTAGATCGCCGCTCGATGTATGAACGTACGAGGTGTATTATATAAAAGTTGTATGAAAATAGAAATAATAATGAAAAACAAGTATTATGAAATTAAATTCCGCTCGATATAGCAATTTGTCGAGAAAGATGATTTGTGAAAATTGAGTGGAGATGTTTTGTATTTAAAAGCCGTCCGAGGTGTATGACATAAAAGTGTTATGAAAATATTAACAATAAGGAAAAAAAGTATTATGAATTTAGATCGCCGCTCGATGTATGAACGTACGAGGTGTATTATATAAAAGTTGTATGAAAATAGAAATAATAATGAAAAACAAGTATTATGAAATTAAATTCCGCTCGATATAGGAACTTGTCGAGAAAGATGATTTGTGAAGTTGAATGGAGATGTTTTGTATGTAGAAGTCGTCCGAGGTGTATGACATAAAAATGTTATGAAAATATTAACCATAAGGAAAAAAAGTATTATGAAATTAGATCGCCGCTCGATGTATGAACGTACGAGGTGTATTATATAAAAGTTGTATGAAAATAGAAATAATAATGAAAAACAAGTATTATGAAATTAAATTCCGCTCGATATAGCAATTTGTCGAGAAAGATGATTTGTGAAAATTGAGTGGAGATGTTTTGTATTTAAAAGCCGTCCGAGGTGTATGACATAAAAGTGTTATGAAAATATTAACAATAAGGAAAAAAAGTATTATGAATTTAGATCGCCGCTCGATGTATGAACGTACGAGGTGTATTATATAAAAGTTGTATGAAAATAGAAATAATAATGAAAAACAAGTATTATGAAATTAAATTCCGCTCGATATAGCAATTTGTCGAAAAAGATGATTTGTGAAAATTGAGTGGAGATGTTTTGTATTTAAAAGCCGTCCGAGGTGTATCTATCACATAAAAGTGTTATGAAAATATTAACAATAAGGAAAAAAAGTATTATGAAATTAGATGGCCGCTCGATGTATGAACGTACGAGGTGTATTATATAAAAGTTTTATGAAAATAGTAATAATTATGAAAAATAAAGCATTACGAAATTACCTAAGTTTGGTGACTGGCCGGCAGAGGGCGCTAGTGTCTATAAAACCGTGTTCAGTTTGTCGTCTGGCCGGCAGAGGGCGCTAGTGTCTATAAAACTGTGTTTAGTTTGTCTTCTGGCCGGCAGAGGGCGCTAGTGTCTATTAAACCGTGTTAAGTTCGGTGACTGACCGGCAGAGGGCGCTAGTGTCTATAAAACCGTGTTCAGTTTGTCGTCTGGCCGGCAGAGGGCGCTAGTGTCTATAAAACTGTGTTTAGTTTGTCTTCTGGCCGGCAGAGGGCGCTAGTGTCTATTAAACCGTGTTAAGTTCGGTGACTGGCCGGCAGAGGGCGCTAGTGTCTATAAAAATGTGTTTAGTTTGTCGTCTCTCCGGCAGAGGGCGCTAGTGTCTATAAAACCGTGTTAAGTTCGGTGACTGGCCGGCAGAGGGCGCTAGTGTCTATAAAAATGTGTTTAGTTTGTCGTCTCTCCGGCAGAGGGCGCTAGTGTCTATAAAACCGTGTTCAGTTTGTCGTCTGGCCGGCAGAGGGCGCTAGTGTCTATAAAACTGTGTTTAGTTTGTCTTCTGGCCGGCAGAGGGCGCTAGTGTCTATAAAACAGTGTTAAGTTCGGTGACTGGCCGGCAGAGGGCGCTAGTGTCTATAAAACCGTATAAAGTTTGGTGTCTGGTCGGCAGGATATAGGAACTTGTCGAAAAAGTTGAATTGTGTAAATTGAATGGAAATTTTTTTTATGTAGAAGCCGTTCGAGGTATATTATATAAAAGTGTTATGAAAATATTAACAATAACGGAAAAAAGTATTATGAAATTAGATGGCCTCTCGATGTATGAACGTACGAGGTGTATTATATAAAAGTTTTATGAAAATAGAAATAATAATGAAAAACAAGTATTATGAAATTTAATTCCGCTCGATATAGGAACTTGTCGAGAAAGATGATTTGTGAAGTTGAATGGGGATGTTTTGTATGTAGAAGTCGTCCGAGGTGTATGACATAAAAGTTCGGTCACTGGCCGGCAGAGGGCGCTAGTGTCTATAAAAAGTTGTTCAGTTTGTCGTCTCTCCGGCAGAGGGCGCTAGTGTCTATAAAACTGTGTTTAGTTTGTCGTCTCTCCGGCAGAGGGCGCTAGTGTCTATAAAACCGTGTTAAGTTCGGTGACTGGCCGGCAGAGGGCGCTAGTGTCTATAAAAATGTGTTTAGTTTGTCGTCTCTCCGGCAGAGGGCGCTAGTGTCTATAAAACCGTGTTCAGTTTGTCGTCTGGCCGGCAGAGGGCGCTAGTGTCTATAAAACTGTGTTTGGTTTGTCTTCTGGCCGGCAGAGGGCGCTAGTGTCTATTAAACCGTGTTAAGTTCGGTGACTGGCCGGCAGAGGGCGCTAGTGTCTATAAAACAGTGTTAAGTTCGGTGACTGGCCGGCAGAGGGCGCTAGTGTCTATAAAACCGTATAAAGTTTGGTGTCTGGTCGGCAGGATATAGGAACTTGTCGAAAAAGTTGAATTGTGTAA
>NW_026613964.1:107500-135000 GCF_026250575.1 Diorhabda carinulata
ACAAATACAAAAAAAAATACGCACAAGTTTGTATGTGCATGTGTTTTTTCTTAATTAGTGTGCGTTATTGTTTCACATCCAACACGCTTAGGCATTATTTTTCTTTAATAAATAGAAAAATTTTAAATTCTAAGCAGTCTTTTAAATTGATACGACCCTCAGTCAGGAGTGGTCCGGGAACGAGTATCCGAGGACCGCAATGTGCGTTCGAAATGTCGATGTTCATGTGTCCTGCAGTTCACAAGTTGACGCGCAATTAGCTGCGTTCTTCATCGACCCACGAGCCAAGTGATTCACCGTTCAGGGTAATCATTTTATTATTATGTCGTTTTCTCATATTCTATTCGTCGTATTTTTAATATTTGATTATTATTAAATTAATAATATTATTATAATATCTTATACGCGTATAGAAAATTTATATAACGACATTTTTTATATATATATATATATATATATATATATATATATATATATATTATAATAATGGTAATTATTCGAAACTTTTAGAGAAATTATAATATCGTACTTTGATATATCTGATAAATTTTAACCGCTGCACATGTTTTATTACAAACGAGGCGCGCATAGACAGATATCTCGCACGATATATTCCTCCTCTTTATATTATTACAGTTTTTTTTTTATCTTGAAAGTTTTATACAAATTTCGACGGTCGGGCGTAAATCTTCGAACACCTTCGAAATAATACATAAAAATATTATTTCTAAAACGAATTTTTATACATATCGATAGAATCGACATGTGCTTAAATTTCGTTTAGGTACCCGGATGAAAATGTCTCAATAACATAATCATCACATATAATCTTGTCGATATTTTCTTGTATTACCTTCAAACGATAAAAAACTTAGGTAATAATATAATAAACGAAATAAAATTTATCCATAAAAATATAGACACACACACGACAACAGACGACGTTTCAATAAACTATATATTTTTCGTTTATTATAATAACGATTCTTTATCAGAACGTTTTTAGTTAACAAGAAATTTTGTTAATGATCGTTCCGTCAATCGTTATAATATATAATAATACATATGTTGTTATTGTTGTGTCGTCATCGTCGTCGACGCCTTCTATAAACTATGATAAAAATTTTTCGTTATATTTTTATTGGAAAAATTTATATATGTAAATATATTTTTATAGACGTATGAATTATATTTATCTTTTTTTTTTTTAATTTTATTCGAAACTTGTTCGAATTTTGTAAAAATTAAAAAAAGATTTCAATATATATACATCTATAATATATATATAATTTATAACATATATAAATTTCTTTTGAAGAGTTCGATAATTTTGTAGAAGAAAATTTTCTTTTACAATTAATACAGACTTGATTTCGTTTTTTTTTTTTGTTTAAAAACGAACAAATACTCTGTAATGATCCTTCCGCAGGTTCACCTACGGAAACCTTGTTACGACTTTTACTTCCTCTAAATGATCAAGTTTGGTCATCTTTCCGAAGCATCGGCGACGCCGAAACGCCACCGCGCTCAGTCCGAAGACCTCACTAAATCATTCAATCGGTAGTAGCGACGGGCGGTGTGTACAAAGGGCAGGGACGTAATCAACGCGAGCTTATGACTCGCGCTTACTGGGAATTCCTCGTTCATGGGGAACAATTGCAAGCCCCAATCCCTAGCACGAAGGAGGTTCAGCGGGTTACCCGGGCCGCTCGGCCAGGGAGGACACGCTGATTCCTTCAGTGTAGCGCGCGTGCGGCCCAGAACATCTAAGGGCATCACAGACCTGTTATTGCTCAATCTCGTGCGGCTAGAAGCCGCCTGTCCCTCTAAGAAGAATTATTTGTACGCCGACAGTAAAAACCGCGAACGGCAAGAGCCGAAACTCAATACCGACGGGCCTTTGGGATGTCGAAATACGCCTAGTTAGCAGGCTAGAGTCTCGTTCGTTATCGGAATTAACCAGACAAATCGCTCCACCAACTAAGAACGGCCATGCACCACCACCCACCGAATCAAGAAAGAGCTCTCAATCTGTCAATCCTTCCGGTGTCCGGGCCTGGTGAGGTTTCCCGTGTTGAGTCAAATTAAGCCGCAGGCTCCACTCCTGGTGGTGCCCTTCCGTCAATTCCTTTAAGTTTCAGCTTTGCAACCATACTTCCCCCGGAACCCAAAAGCTTTGGTTTCCCGGAAGCTGCCCGCCGAGTCATCGGAGGAACGTCGGCGGATCGCTAGCTGGCATCGTTTATGGTTAGAACTAGGGCGGTATCTGATCGCCTTCGAACCTCTAACTTTCGTTCTTGATCAATGAAAGCGTTTTTGGCAAATGCTTTCGCTTCTGTCCGTCTTGCGACGATCCAAGAATTTCACCTCTAACGTCGCAATACGAATGCCCCCATCCGTTCCTATTAATCATTACCTCGGGGTTCCGAAAACCAACAAAATAGAACCGAGGTCCTATTCCATTATTCCATGCACACAGTATTCAGGCAAAATTTTGGCCTGCTTTAAGCACTCTAATTTGTTCAAAGTAAACGTGCCGGCCCACCTCGACACTCAGTCAAGAGCACCGCGGCGGGATTGAGTTGGGCCGCCCTTGCGAGCTAAGCCCACCGGCAGGACGTCCCACGACACGCCAGTTAACACCGCGTACGATGAACCAGCGGCGTGGGACACAGATTCGACTACGAGCTTTTTAACCGCAACAACTTTAATATACGCTATTGGAGCTGGAATTACCGCGGCTGCTGGCACCAGACTTGCCCTCCAATTGATCCTCGTTAAAGGGTTTAGAGTGTACTCATTCCGATTACGGGGCCTCGGATGAGTCCCGTATCGTTATTTTTCGTCACTACCTCCCCGTGCCGGGAGTGGGTAATTTGCGCGCCTGCTGCCTTCCTTGGATGTGGTAGCCGTTTCTCAGGCTCCCTCTCCGGAATCGAACCCTGATTCCCCGTTACCCGTTACAACCATGGTAGGCGCAGAACCTACCATCGACAGTTGATAAGGCAGACATTTGAAAGATGCGTCGCCGGTGCGAGACCGTGCGATCAGCGAAAAGTTATTCAGAGTCACCAAATTGTACGATGACGAGCAAGCCCGCCACCGATTGGTTTTGATCTAATAAAAGCGCTCCTTCCGTCTCCGGTCGGAACTCTGTTTGCATGTATTAGCTCTAGAATTACCACAGTTATCCAAGTAAATGTGGGTACGATCTAAGGAACCATAACTGATTTAATGAGCCTTTCGCGGTTTCACCTTAATTTGGCTTGTACTGAGACATGCATGGCTTAATCTTTGAGACAAGCATATGACTACTGGCAGGATCAACCAGGGAACTGTGTTTTATAATATATATAATATATATTATTATTATTATTATTATATATATATATATATATATATTTTATAATAAAAAACTATTATCGAAAAAGTTTTAATAACAATATCCAAAAGAGGATAAATTATGATGATGTTTTTTATATTACATATATACTTTATATTTATACATAATATAATAATCATCTATATTCGTGTATAAACACATTGTTATTTACTTTTTCTTTTGCGTGTTTGCTGCGCTTATTATTGAAAATATATAATTTTCAGCGCCACGCTTTATTTATATTTTTTCTTATTTTATAAAATTTCACCGAATCGACTATAAATCTATCTAAATTTAATCGAAATGAGAAAAATTAGATGATTACGTCGACCGGGCTACAATTTCGACATTATCTCTACCCTTCGCTAGATTGTAAGCGACATGGTTTATACATTAGGTAATAATGAACGAAATTTTTATTCTCGCACGGAATAATGAGAGTTATCGCAAATATTGTGTATTATATATATAAAAGTGTAATATAATATATATTTTTCATAGACGATCGCATATGAATCGCTCACGATAGAACGCTAGCTAAATTCGCGATCTCGCAATAGATATTTAACTTGTGGATAAATTGATATAATATCTGAAAAGGGAACCGCTAGCAATATACGTTAATATATTGGAGGAGAACGGGGACCCTTTCAGAAAACTATATAATCCACCGATGTGGAATGACCGAAACAACGTCTTTACGTAAATTATAACGAGTTTATTAAAATTTAACGAGACGTCAACTTCGATACACCACACATATATGTGCGCTGTACAACGGTACGCCTTCTACATTAACATTAATAAAGATGTATAGTGAAAATATATAAAAGATGTATTGTGAATATTAAAAAGAAGTATTATGAAATTACATGTTTTGTATTTAGAAGCCGTCCGAGGTGTATCTATCACATAAAAGTGTTATGAAAATATTAACAATAAGGAAAAAAAGTATTATGAAATTAGATGGCCGCTCGATGTATGAACGTACGAGGTGTATTATATAAAAGTTGTATGAAAATAGAAATAATAATGAAAAACAAGTATTATGAAATTAAATTCCGCTCGATATAGGAACTTGTCGAGAAAGATGATTTGTGAAGTTGAATGGAGATGTTTTGTATGTAGAAGCCGTCCGAGGTGTATGACATAAAAGTGTTATGAAAATATTAACAATAAGGAAAAAAAGTATTATGAAATTAGATGGCCGCTCGATGTATGAACGTACGAGGTGTATTATATAAAAGTTGTATGAAAATAGAAATAATAATGAAAAACAAGTATTATGAAATTAAATTCCGCTCGATATAGGAACTTGTCGAGAAAGATGATTTGTGAAGTTGAATGGAGATGTTTTGTATGTAGAAGCCGTCCGAGGTGTATGACATAAAAGTGTTATGAAAATATTAACAATAAGGAAAAAAAGTATTATGAAATTAGATGGCCGCTCGATGTATGAACGTACGAGGTGTATTATATAAAAGTTGTATGAAAATAGAAATAATAATGAAAAACAAGTATTATGAAATTAAATTCCGCTCGATATAGCAATTTGTCGAGAAAGATGATTTGTGAAAATTGAGTGGAGATGTTTTGTATGTAGAAGTCGTCCGAGGTGTATGACATAAAAGTGTTATGAAAATATTAACCATAAGGAAAAAAAGTATTATGAAATTAGATCGCCGCTCGATGTATGAACGTACGAGGTGTATTATATAAAAGTTGTATGAAAATAGAAATAATAATGAAAAACAAGTATTATGAAATTAAATTCCGCTCGATATAGGAACTTGTCGAGAAAGATGATTTGTGAAGTTGAATGGAGATGTTTTGTATGTAGAAGTCGTCCGAGGTGTATGACATAAAAATGTTATGAAAATATTAACGATAAAGAAAAAAAGTATTATGAAATTAGATCGTCGCTCGATGTATGAACGTACGAGGTGTATTATATAAAAGTTGTATGAAAATAGTAATAATTATGAAAAGCAAAGTATTACGAAATTAGCTAAGTTCGGTGACTGGCCGGCAGAGAGCGCTAGTGTCTATAAAACGGTATTTAGTTTGTCTTCTGGCCGGCAGAGGGCGCTAGTGTCTATTAAACCGTGTTAAGTTCGGTGACTGGCCGGCAGAGGGCGCTAGTGTCTATAAAAAGGTGTTTAGTTTGTCGTCTCTCCGGCAGAGGGCGCTAGTGTCTATGAAAAGGTGTTTAGTTTGTCGTCTCTCCGGCAGAGGGCGCTAGTGTCTATAAAACTGTGTTTAGTTTGTCTTCTGGCCGGCAGAGGGCGCTAGTGTCTATAAAACAGTGTTAAGTTCGGTGACTGGCCGGCAGAGGGCGCTAGTGTCTATAAAACCGTATTAAGTTTGGTGTCTGGTCGGCAGGATATAGGAACTTGTCGAAAAAGTTGAATTGTGTAAATTGAATGGAAATTTTTTTTATGTAGAAGCCGTTCGAGGTATATTATATAAAAGTGTTATGAAAATATTAACCATAAGGAAAAAAAGTATTATGAAATTAGATCGCCGCTCGATGTATGAACGTACGAGGTGTATTATATAAAAGTTGTATGAAAATAGAAATAATAATGAAAAACAAGTATTATGAAATTAAATTCCGCTCGATATAGCAATTTGTCGAGAAAGATGATTTGTGAAAATTGAGTGGAGATGTTTTGTATTTAAAAGCCGTCCGAGGTGTATGACATAAAAGTGTTATGAAAATATTAACAATAAGGAAAAAAAGTATTATGAATTTAGATCGCCGCTCGATGTATGAACGTACGAGGTGTATTATATAAAAGTTGTATGAAAATAGAAATAATAATGAAAAACAAGTATTATGAAATTAAATTCCGCTCGATATAGGAACTTGTCGAGAAAGATGATTTGTGAAGTTGAATGGAGATGTTTTGTATGTAGAAGTCGTCCGAGGTGTATGACATAAAAATGTTATGAAAATATTAACCATAAGGAAAAAAAGTATTATGAAATTAGATCGCCGCTCGATGTATGAACGTACGAGGTGTATTATATAAAAGTTGTATGAAAATAGAAATAATAATGAAAAACAAGTATTATGAAATTAAATTCCGCTCGATATAGCAATTTGTCGAGAAAGATGATTTGTGAAAATTGAGTGGAGATGTTTTGTATTTAAAAGCCGTCCGAGGTGTATGACATAAAAGTGTTATGAAAATATTAACAATAAGGAAAAAAAGTATTATGAATTTAGATCGCCGCTCGATGTATGAACGTACGAGGTGTATTATATAAAAGTTGTATGAAAATAGAAATAATAATGAAAAACAAGTATTATGAAATTAAATTCCGCTCGATATAGCAATTTGTCGAAAAAGATGATTTGTGAAAATTGAGTGGAGATGTTTTGTATTTAAAAGCCGTCCGAGGTGTATCTATCACATAAAAGTGTTATGAAAATATTAACAATAAGGAAAAAAAGTATTATGAAATTAGATGGCCGCTCGATGTATGAACGTACGAGGTGTATTATATAAAAGTTTTATGAAAATAGTAATAATTATGAAAAATAAAGCATTACGAAATTACCTAAGTTTGGTGACTGGCCGGCAGAGGGCGCTAGTGTCTATAAAACCGTGTTCAGTTTGTCGTCTGGCCGGCAGAGGGCGCTAGTGTCTATAAAACTGTGTTTAGTTTGTCTTCTGGCCGGCAGAGGGCGCTAGTGTCTATTAAACCGTGTTAAGTTCGGTGACTGACCGGCAGAGGGCGCTAGTGTCTATAAAACCGTGTTCAGTTTGTCGTCTGGCCGGCAGAGGGCGCTAGTGTCTATAAAACTGTGTTTAGTTTGTCTTCTGGCCGGCAGAGGGCGCTAGTGTCTATTAAACCGTGTTAAGTTCGGTGACTGGCCGGCAGAGGGCGCTAGTGTCTATAAAAATGTGTTTAGTTTGTCGTCTCTCCGGCAGAGGGCGCTAGTGTCTATAAAACCGTGTTAAGTTCGGTGACTGGCCGGCAGAGGGCGCTAGTGTCTATAAAAATGTGTTTAGTTTGTCGTCTCTCCGGCAGAGGGCGCTAGTGTCTATAAAACCGTGTTCAGTTTGTCGTCTGGCCGGCAGAGGGCGCTAGTGTCTATAAAACTGTGTTTAGTTTGTCTTCTGGCCGGCAGAGGGCGCTAGTGTCTATAAAACAGTGTTAAGTTCGGTGACTGGCCGGCAGAGGGCGCTAGTGTCTATAAAACCGTATAAAGTTTGGTGTCTGGTCGGCAGGATATAGGAACTTGTCGAAAAAGTTGAATTGTGTAAATTGAATGGAAATTTTTTTTATGTAGAAGCCGTTCGAGGTATATTATATAAAAGTGTTATGAAAATATTAACAATAACGGAAAAAAGTATTATGAAATTAGATGGCCTCTCGATGTATGAACGTACGAGGTGTATTATATAAAAGTTTTATGAAAATAGAAATAATAATGAAAAACAAGTATTATGAAATTTAATTCCGCTCGATATAGGAACTTGTCGAGAAAGATGATTTGTGAAGTTGAATGGGGATGTTTTGTATGTAGAAGTCGTCCGAGGTGTATGACATAAAAGTTCGGTCACTGGCCGGCAGAGGGCGCTAGTGTCTATAAAAAGTTGTTCAGTTTGTCGTCTCTCCGGCAGAGGGCGCTAGTGTCTATAAAACTGTGTTTAGTTTGTCGTCTCTCCGGCAGAGGGCGCTAGTGTCTATAAAACCGTGTTAAGTTCGGTGACTGGCCGGCAGAGGGCGCTAGTGTCTATAAAAATGTGTTTAGTTTGTCGTCTCTCCGGCAGAGGGCGCTAGTGTCTATAAAACCGTGTTCAGTTTGTCGTCTGGCCGGCAGAGGGCGCTAGTGTCTATAAAACTGTGTTTGGTTTGTCTTCTGGCCGGCAGAGGGCGCTAGTGTCTATTAAACCGTGTTAAGTTCGGTGACTGGCCGGCAGAGGGCGCTAGTGTCTATAAAACAGTGTTAAGTTCGGTGACTGGCCGGCAGAGGGCGCTAGTGTCTATAAAACCGTATAAAGTTTGGTGTCTGGTCGGCAGGATATAGGAACTTGTCGAAAAAGTTGAATTGTGTAAATTGGATGGAAATTTTTTTTATGTAGAAGTCGTTCGAGGTATATTATATAAAAGTGTTATGAAAATATTAACAATAACGGAAAAAAGTATTATGAAATTAGATGGCCGCTCGATGTATGAACGTACGAGGTGTATTATATAAAAGTTGTATGAAAATAGAAATAATAATGAAAAACAAGTATTATGAAATTTAATTCCGCTCGATATAGGAACTTGTCGAGAAAGATGATATGTGAAGTTGAATGGAGATGTTTTGTATGTAGAAGTCGTCCGAGGTGTATGACATAAAAGTGTTATGAAAATATTAACGATAAAGAAAAAAAGTATTATGAAATTAGATCGTCGCTCGATGTATGAACGTACGAGGTGTATTATATAAAAGTTGTATGAAAATAGAAATAATAATGAAAAACAAGTATTATGAAATTAAATTCCGCTCGATATAGGAACTTGTCGAGAAAGATGATTTGTGAAGTTGAATGGAGATGTTTTGTATGTAGAAGTCGTCCGAGGTGTATGACATAAAAGTGTTATGAAAATATTAACGATAAAGAAAAAAAGTATTATGAAATTAGATCGCCGCTCGATGTATGAACGTACGAGGTGTATTATATAAAAGTTTTATGAAAATAGTAATAATTATGAAAAACAAGTATTATGAAATTAAATTCCGCTCGATATAGGAACTTGTCGAGAAAGATGATTTGTGAAGTTGAATGGAGATGTTTTGTATGTAGAAGTCGTCCGAGGTGTATGACATAAAAATGTTATGAAAATATTAACCATAAGGAAAAAAAGTATTATGAAATTAGATCGCCGCTCGATGTATGAACGTACGAGGTGTATTATATAAAAGTTGTATGAAAATAGAAATAATAATGAAAAACAAGTATTATGAAATTAAATTCCGCTCGATATAGCAATTTGTCGAGAAAGATGATTTGTGAAAATTGAGTGGAGATGTTTTGTATTTAAAAGCCGTCCGAGGTGTATGACATAAAAGTGTTATGAAAATATTAACAATAAGGAAAAAAAGTATTATGAATTTAGATCGCCGCTCGATGTATGAACGTACGAGGTGTATTATATAAAAGTTGTATGAAAATAGAAATAATAATGAAAAACAAGTATTATGAAATTAAATTCCGCTCGATATAGGAACTTGTCGAGAAAGATGATTTGTGAAGTTGAATGGAGATGTTTTGTATGTAGAAGTCGTCCGAGGTGTATGACATAAAAATGTTATGAAAATATTAACCATAAGGAAAAAAAGTATTATGAAATTAGATCGCCGCTCGATGTATGAACGTACGAGGTGTATTATATAAAAGTTGTATGAAAATAGAAATAATAATGAAAAACAAGTATTATGAAATTTAATTCCGCTCGATATAGGAACTTGTCGAGAAAGATGATATGTGAAGTTGAATGGAGATGTTTTGTATGTAGAAGTCGTCCGAGGTGTATGACATAAAAGTGTTATGAAAATATTAACGATAAAGAAAAAAAGTATTATGAAATTAGATCGTCGCTCGATGTATGAACGTACGAGGTGTATTATATAAAAGTTGTATGAAAATAGAAATAATAATGAAAAACAAGTATTATGAAATTAAATTCCGCTCGATATAGGAACTTGTCGAGAAAGATGATTTGTGAAGTTGAATGGAGATGTTTTGTATGTAGAAGTCGTCCGAGGTGTATGACATAAAAGTGTTATGAAAATATTAACGATAAAGAAAAAAAGTATTATGAAATTAGATCGCCGCTCGATGTATGAACGTACGAGGTGTATTATATAAAAGTTTTATGAAAATAGTAATAATTATGAAAAACAAGTATTATGAAATTAAATTCCGCTCGATATAGGAACTTGTCGAGAAAGATGATTTGTGAAGTTGAATGGAGATGTTTTGTATGTAGAAGTCGTCCGAGGTGTATGACATAAAAATGTTATGAAAATATTAACCATAAGGAAAAAAAGTATTATGAAATTAGATCGCCGCTCGATGTATGAACGTACGAGGTGTATTATATAAAAGTTGTATGAAAATAGAAATAATAATGAAAAACAAGTATTATGAAATTAAATTCCGCTCGATATAGCAATTTGTCGAGAAAGATGATTTGTGAAAATTGAGTGGAGATGTTTTGTATTTAAAAGCCGTCCGAGGTGTATGACATAAAAGTGTTATGAAAATATTAACAATAAGGAAAAAAAGTATTATGAATTTAGATCGCCGCTCGATGTATGAACGTACGAGGTGTATTATATAAAAGTTGTATGAAAATAGAAATAATAATGAAAAACAAGTATTATGAAATTAAATTCCGCTCGATATAGGAACTTGTCGAGAAAGATGATTTGTGAAGTTGAATGGAGATGTTTTGTATGTAGAAGTCGTCCGAGGTGTATGACATAAAAATGTTATGAAAATATTAACCATAAGGAAAAAAAGTATTATGAAATTAGATCGCCGCTCGATGTATGAACGTACGAGGTGTATTATATAAAAGTTGTATGAAAATAGAAATAATAATGAAAAACAAGTATTATGAAATTTAATTCCGCTCGATATAGGAACTTGTCGAGAAAGATGATATGTGAAGTTGAATGGAGATGTTTTGTATGTAGAAGTCGTCCGAGGTGTATGACATAAAAGTGTTATGAAAATATTAACGATAAAGAAAAAAAGTATTATGAAATTAGATCGTCGCTCGATGTATGAACGTACGAGGTGTATTATATAAAAGTTGTATGAAAATAGAAATAATAATGAAAAACAAGTATTATGAAATTAAATTCCGCTCGATATAGGAACTTGTCGAGAAAGATGATTTGTGAAGTTGAATGGAGATGTTTTGTATGTAGAAGTCGTCCGAGGTGTATGACATAAAAGTGTTATGAAAATATTAACGATAAAGAAAAAAAGTATTATGAAATTAGATCGCCGCTCGATGTATGAACGTACGAGGTGTATTATATAAAAGTTTTATGAAAATAGTAATAATTATGAAAAACAAGTATTATGAAATTAAATTCCGCTCGATATAGGAACTTGTCGAGAAAGATGATTTGTGAAGTTGAATGGAGATGTTTTGTATGTAGAAGTCGTCCGAGGTGTATGACATAAAAATGTTATGAAAATATTAACCATAAGGAAAAAAAGTATTATGAAATTAGATCGCCGCTCGATGTATGAACGTACGAGGTGTATTATATAAAAGTTGTATGAAAATAGAAATAATAATGAAAAACAAGTATTATGAAATTAAATTCCGCTCGATATAGCAATTTGTCGAGAAAGATGATTTGTGAAAATTGAGTGGAGATGTTTTGTATTTAAAAGCCGTCCGAGGTGTATGACATAAAAGTGTTATGAAAATATTAACAATAAGGAAAAAAAGTATTATGAATTTAGATCGCCGCTCGATGTATGAACGTACGAGGTGTATTATATAAAAGTTGTATGAAAATAGAAATAATAATGAAAAACAAGTATTATGAAATTAAATTCCGCTCGATATAGGAACTTGTCGAGAAAGATGATTTGTGAAGTTGAATGGAGATGTTTTGTATGTAGAAGTCGTCCGAGGTGTATGACATAAAAATGTTATGAAAATATTAACCATAAGGAAAAAAAGTATTATGAAATTAGATCGCCGCTCGATGTATGAACGTACGAGGTGTATTATATAAAAGTTGTATGAAAATAGAAATAATAATAAAAAACAAGTATTATGAAATTAAATTCCGCTCGATATAGGAACTTGTCGAGAAAGATGATTTGTGAAGTTGAATGGAGATGTTTTGTATGTAGAAGTCGTCCGAGGTGTATGACATAAAAATGTTATGAAAATATTAACCATAAGGAAAAAAAGTATTATGAAATTAGATCGCCGCTCGATGTATGAACGTACGAGGTGTATTATATAAAAGTTGTATGAAAATAGAAATAATAATGAAAAACAAGTATTATGAAATTAAATTCCGCTCGATATAGGAACTTGTCGAGAAAGATGATTTGTGAAGTTGAATGGAGATGTTTTGTATGTAGAAGCCGTCCGAGGTGTATGACATAAAAGTGTTATGAAAATATTAACAATAAGGAAAAAAAGTATTATGAAATTAGATGGCCGCTCGATGTATGAACGTACGAGGTGTATTATATAAAAGTTGTATGAAAATAGAAATAATAATGAAAAACAAGTATTATGAAATTAAATTCCGCTCGATATAGCAATTTGTCGAGAAAGATGATTTGTGAAAATTGAGTGGAGATGTTTTGTATGTAGAAGTCGTCCGAGGTGTATGACATAAAAGTGTTATGAAAATATTAACCATAAGGAAAAAAAGTATTATGAAATTAGATCGCCGCTCGATGTATGAACGTACGAGGTGTATTATATAAAAGTTGTATGAAAATAGAAATAATAATGAAAAACAAGTATTATGAAATTAAATTCCGCTCGATATAGGAACTTGTCGAGAAAGATGATTTGTGAAGTTGAATGGAGATGTTTTGTATGTAGAAGTCGTCCGAGGTGTATGACATAAAAATGTTATGAAAATATTAACGATAAAGAAAAAAAGTATTATGAAATTAGATCGTCGCTCGATGTATGAACGTACGAGGTGTATTATATAAAAGTTGTATGAAAATAGTAATAATTATGAAAAGCAAAGTATTACGAAATTAGCTAAGTTCGGTGACTGGCCGGCAGAGAGCGCTAGTGTCTATAAAACGGTATTTAGTTTGTCTTCTGGCCGGCAGAGGGCGCTAGTGTCTATTAAACCGTGTTAAGTTCGGTGACTGGCCGGCAGAGGGCGCTAGTGTCTATAAAAAGGTGTTTAGTTTGTCGTCTCTCCGGCAGAGGGCGCTAGTGTCTATGAAAAGGTGTTTAGTTTGTCGTCTCTCCGGCAGAGGGCGCTAGTGTCTATAAAACTGTGTTTAGTTTGTCTTCTGGCCGGCAGAGGGCGCTAGTGTCTATAAAACAGTGTTAAGTTCGGTGACTGGCCGGCAGAGGGCGCTAGTGTCTATAAAACCGTATTAAGTTTGGTGTCTGGTCGGCAGGATATAGGAACTTGTCGAAAAAGTTGAATTGTGTAAATTGAATGGAAATTTTTTTTATGTAGAAGCCGTTCGAGGTATATTATATAAAAGTGTTATGAAAATATTAACCATAAGGAAAAAAAGTATTATGAAATTAGATCGCCGCTCGATGTATGAACGTACGAGGTGTATTATATAAAAGTTGTATGAAAATAGAAATAATAATGAAAAACAAGTATTATGAAATTAAATTCCGCTCGATATAGCAATTTGTCGAGAAAGATGATTTGTGAAAATTGAGTGGAGATGTTTTGTATTTAAAAGCCGTCCGAGGTGTATGACATAAAAGTGTTATGAAAATATTAACAATAAGGAAAAAAAGTATTATGAATTTAGATCGCCGCTCGATGTATGAACGTACGAGGTGTATTATATAAAAGTTGTATGAAAATAGAAATAATAATGAAAAACAAGTATTATGAAATTAAATTCCGCTCGATATAGGAACTTGTCGAGAAAGATGATTTGTGAAGTTGAATGGAGATGTTTTGTATGTAGAAGTCGTCCGAGGTGTATGACATAAAAATGTTATGAAAATATTAACCATAAGGAAAAAAAGTATTATGAAATTAGATCGCCGCTCGATGTATGAACGTACGAGGTGTATTATATAAAAGTTGTATGAAAATAGAAATAATAATGAAAAACAAGTATTATGAAATTAAATTCCGCTCGATATAGCAATTTGTCGAGAAAGATGATTTGTGAAAATTGAGTGGAGATGTTTTGTATTTAAAAGCCGTCCGAGGTGTATGACATAAAAGTGTTATGAAAATATTAACAATAAGGAAAAAAAGTATTATGAATTTAGATCGCCGCTCGATGTATGAACGTACGAGGTGTATTATATAAAAGTTGTATGAAAATAGAAATAATAATGAAAAACAAGTATTATGAAATTAAATTCCGCTCGATATAGCAATTTGTCGAAAAAGATGATTTGTGAAAATTGAGTGGAGATGTTTTGTATTTAAAAGCCGTCCGAGGTGTATCTATCACATAAAAGTGTTATGAAAATATTAACAATAAGGAAAAAAAGTATTATGAAATTAGATGGCCGCTCGATGTATGAACGTACGAGGTGTATTATATAAAAGTTTTATGAAAATAGTAATAATTATGAAAAATAAAGCATTACGAAATTACCTAAGTTTGGTGACTGGCCGGCAGAGGGCGCTAGTGTCTATAAAACCGTGTTCAGTTTGTCGTCTGGCCGGCAGAGGGCGCTAGTGTCTATAAAACTGTGTTTAGTTTGTCTTCTGGCCGGCAGAGGGCGCTAGTGTCTATTAAACCGTGTTAAGTTCGGTGACTGACCGGCAGAGGGCGCTAGTGTCTATAAAACCGTGTTCAGTTTGTCGTCTGGCCGGCAGAGGGCGCTAGTGTCTATAAAACTGTGTTTAGTTTGTCTTCTGGCCGGCAGAGGGCGCTAGTGTCTATTAAACCGTGTTAAGTTCGGTGACTGGCCGGCAGAGGGCGCTAGTGTCTATAAAAATGTGTTTAGTTTGTCGTCTCTCCGGCAGAGGGCGCTAGTGTCTATAAAACCGTGTTAAGTTCGGTGACTGGCCGGCAGAGGGCGCTAGTGTCTATAAAAATGTGTTTAGTTTGTCGTCTCTCCGGCAGAGGGCGCTAGTGTCTATAAAACCGTGTTCAGTTTGTCGTCTGGCCGGCAGAGGGCGCTAGTGTCTATAAAACTGTGTTTAGTTTGTCTTCTGGCCGGCAGAGGGCGCTAGTGTCTATAAAACAGTGTTAAGTTCGGTGACTGGCCGGCAGAGGGCGCTAGTGTCTATAAAACCGTATAAAGTTTGGTGTCTGGTCGGCAGGATATAGGAACTTGTCGAAAAAGTTGAATTGTGTAAATTGAATGGAAATTTTTTTTATGTAGAAGCCGTTCGAGGTATATTATATAAAAGTGTTATGAAAATATTAACAATAACGGAAAAAAGTATTATGAAATTAGATGGCCTCTCGATGTATGAACGTACGAGGTGTATTATATAAAAGTTTTATGAAAATAGAAATAATAATGAAAAACAAGTATTATGAAATTTAATTCCGCTCGATATAGGAACTTGTCGAGAAAGATGATTTGTGAAGTTGAATGGGGATGTTTTGTATGTAGAAGTCGTCCGAGGTGTATGACATAAAAGTTCGGTCACTGGCCGGCAGAGGGCGCTAGTGTCTATAAAAAGTTGTTCAGTTTGTCGTCTCTCCGGCAGAGGGCGCTAGTGTCTATAAAACTGTGTTTAGTTTGTCGTCTCTCCGGCAGAGGGCGCTAGTGTCTATAAAACCGTGTTAAGTTCGGTGACTGGCCGGCAGAGGGCGCTAGTGTCTATAAAAATGTGTTTAGTTTGTCGTCTCTCCGGCAGAGGGCGCTAGTGTCTATAAAACCGTGTTCAGTTTGTCGTCTGGCCGGCAGAGGGCGCTAGTGTCTATAAAACTGTGTTTGGTTTGTCTTCTGGCCGGCAGAGGGCGCTAGTGTCTATTAAACCGTGTTAAGTTCGGTGACTGGCCGGCAGAGGGCGCTAGTGTCTATAAAACAGTGTTAAGTTCGGTGACTGGCCGGCAGAGGGCGCTAGTGTCTATAAAACCGTATAAAGTTTGGTGTCTGGTCGGCAGGATATAGGAACTTGTCGAAAAAGTTGAATTGTGTAAATTGGATGGAAATTTTTTTTATGTAGAAGTCGTTCGAGGTATATTATATAAAAGTGTTATGAAAATATTAACAATAACGGAAAAAAGTATTATGAAATTAGATGGCCGCTCGATGTATGAACGTACGAGGTGTATTATATAAAAGTTGTATGAAAATAGAAATAATAATGAAAAACAAGTATTATGAAATTTAATTCCGCTCGATATAGGAACTTGTCGAGAAAGATGATATGTGAAGTTGAATGGAGATGTTTTGTATGTAGAAGTCGTCCGAGGTGTATGACATAAAAGTGTTATGAAAATATTAACGATAAAGAAAAAAAGTATTATGAAATTAGATCGTCGCTCGATGTATGAACGTACGAGGTGTATTATATAAAAGTTGTATGAAAATAGTAATAATTATGAAAAGCAAAGTATTACGAAATTAGCTAAGTTCGGTGACTGGCCGGCAGAGAGCGCTAGTGTCTATAAAACGGTATTTAGTTTGTCTTCTGGCCGGCAGAGGGCGCTAGTGTCTATTAAACCGTGTTAAGTTCGGTGACTGGCCGGCAGAGGGCGCTAGTGTCTATAAAAAGGTGTTTAGTTTGTCGTCTCTCCGGCAGAGGGCGCTAGTGTCTATGAAAAGGTGTATATATACCCAGTTCCGACGATCGATTTGCACGTCAGAATCGCTACGGACCTCCATCAGGGTTTCCCCTGACTTCGTCCTGACCAGGCATAGTTCACCATCTTTCGGGTCCCAGCGTGTACGCTCTTGGTGCGCCTCTTCTCGTAATGAGAACGAGACGCCCCGGGAGTGCGAAGCGTTTACAATTTTTATTTGCAAATCGCTTATCCTCCCTTGGTCTACGCGAGGTAAACCTTTACTTTCATTACGCCTTTAGGTTTAGTTATTTCCCAATGACTCGCGCACATGCTAGACTCCTTGGTCCGTGTTTCAAGACGGGTCCTGAAATTACCCAAATCGATAGCGTCGTTGATCGGCGTTTCAAAACGAGGTCTGTTCGAGAACACCGTAACCAACAGTCGTTCCGGGACAGAATCGGCATTATGTCCGATTACCGTCAAACACGAAACGCTCTTGCTACGGGCCGAACGCTAATTAATCTAGCGGCCCCGCGCCATATTTCTACCGTCGAGCGAGTCTGTCGGAACATCGAGGGTCCCCATGAATTCGAATAAAATCAAGTGGTCTACCACCTCGAGTCTTAGACAGACACCCAACGGATCACGACGTCCTACTAGAGGAAAAGTGCACGCGTTCGATATCGATTAGAAAAACGTAAAACGCGATTTATTGTAATATGCCGAAACACAAACAATATCCGTCATACAAACGTTCAACTTCAATTATCGAAACGCGAATGAATTTCCTCTTTCGACCTTTCGGGTTTCTCAGGTTTACCCCTGAACGGTTTCACGTACTCTTGAACTCTCTCTTCAAAGTGCTTTTCAACTTTCCCTCACGGTACTTGTTCGCTATCGGTCTCGTGGTCATATTTAGCCTTAGATGGAGTTTACCACCCACTTAGGGCTGCACTCTCAAGCAACCCGACTCTCAGGAGAGATCCTCACGCAATCGGCAACGGTCGCTACGGGCCTGGCACCCTCTATGGGCTGTGGCCCCGTTCAAGAAGGACTTGGACGCGCCGCACGATCTCGTGATAAACGGATCCTCCCTAACACCACATTTCCCGGTGGCCGATATCGACCACGGGATTCGGTGCTGGGCTTTTCCCTGTTCGCTCGCAGCTACTGAGGGAATCCTAGTTAGTTTCTTTTCCTCCGCTTAGTAATATGCTTAAATTCAGCGGGTAATCTCACCTGCTCTGAGGTCGATATATTATAATATATCTCGTATAATATTTAAATACAATTCGCCAAACTATCATAAAAAAAAAACGTGTGTTTAATAATATCATCTCTCATATGAAATATAACATTATTTGTTTTTATTTAAAGAGTCGGCAGCAGCAGCAGCAGCATCAGCATCAGCATCAGCAACACACCACCAGCCTTTATACATATATAATATTTTTAATATATATAATTCATATATTTTGTCGATATACCGTGTGTATAAATGATATAAATAAAACACTGGTCAGACGTCCAGTCTTCGAAACTTTATTATTTCTCTCGGACACGACGACCGCGTTATCATTTTATCATAAATATATTATATATACACACACTTATTTATCGACTATATATACGTCGTATATATGTATAATATATATATATATATATATTATATATAAATATAACTCTCTACCAAACAAATTTTATGTATTTCATATAAATACACGATTAATTTATGGTATAGCGGGTTGTGTTCAAAAATTGCGTAACTTTTTCTATAAAAATTTACGCTGCTTTTCGCACTTTAGGATGCCGCACAAATACAAAAAAAAATACGCACAAGTTTGTATGTGCATGTGTTTTTTCTTAATTAGTGTGCGTTATTGTTTCACATCCAACACGCTTAGGCATTATTTTTCTTTAATAAATAGAAAAATTTTAAATTCTAAGCAGTCTTTTAAATTGATACGACCCTCAGTCAGGAGTGGTCCGGGAACGAGTATCCGAGGACCGCAATGTGCGTTCGAAATGTCGATGTTCATGTGTCCTGCAGTTCACAAGTTGACGCGCAATTAGCTGCGTTCTTCATCGACCCACGAGCCAAGTGATTCACCGTTCAGGGTAATCATTTTATTATTATGTCGTTTTCTCATATTCTATTCGTCGTATTTTTAATATTTGATTATTATTAAATTAATAATATTATTATAATATCTTATACGCGTATAGAAAATTTATATAACGACATTTTTATATATATATATATATATATATATATATATATTATAATAAATGGTAATTATTCGAAACTTTTAGAGAAATTATAATATCGTACTTTGATATATCTGATAAATTTTAACCGCTGCACATGTTTTATTACAAACGAGGCGCGCATAGACAGATATCTCGCACGATATATTCCTCCTCTTTATATTATTACAGTTTTTTTTTTATCTTGAAAGTTTTATACAAATTTCGACGGTCGGGCGTAATCTTCGAACACCTTCGAAATAATACATAAAAATATTATTTCTAAAACGAATTTTTATACATATCGATAGAATCGACATGTGCTTAAATTTCGTTTAGGTACCCGGATGAAAATGTCTCAATAACATAATCATCACATATAATCTTGTCGATATTTTCTTGTATTACCTTCAAACGATAAAAAACTTAGGTAATAATATAATAAACGAAATAAAATTTATCCATAAAAATATAGACACACACACGACAACAGACGACGTTTCAATAAACTATATATTTTTCGTTTATTATAATAACGATTCTTTATCAGAACGTTTTTAGTTAACAAGAAATTTTGTTAATGATCGTTCCGTCAATCGTTATAATATATAATAATACATATGTTGTTATTGTTGTGTCGTCATCGTCGTCGACGCCTTCTATAAACTATGATAAAAATTTTTCGTTATATTTTTATTGGAAAAATTTATATATGTAAATATATTTTTATAGACGTATGAATTATATTTATCTTTTTTTTTTTTAATTTTATTCGAAACTTGTTCGAATTTTGTAAAAATTAAAAAAAGATTTCAATATATATACATCTATAATATATATATAATTTATAACATATATAAATTTCTTTTGAAGAGTTCGATAATTTTGTAGAAGAAAATTTTCTTTTACAATTAATACAGACTTGATTTCGTTTTTTTTTTTTGTTTAAAAACGAACAAATACTCTGTAATGATCCTTCCGCAGGTTCACCTACGGAAACCTTGTTACGACTTTTACTTCCTCTAAATGATCAAGTTTGGTCATCTTTCCGAAGCATCGGCGACGCCGAAACGCCACCGCGCTCAGTCCGAAGACCTCACTAAATCATTCAATCGGTAGTAGCGACGGGCGGTGTGTACAAAGGGCAGGGACGTAATCAACGCGAGCTTATGACTCGCGCTTACTGGGAATTCCTCGTTCATGGGGAACAATTGCAAGCCCCAATCCCTAGCACGAAGGAGGTTCAGCGGGTTACCCGGGCCGCTCGGCCAGGGAGGACACGCTGATTCCTTCAGTGTAGCGCGCGTGCGGCCCAGAACATCTAAGGGCATCACAGACCTGTTATTGCTCAATCTCGTGCGGCTAGAAGCCGCCTGTCCCTCTAAGAAGAATTATTTGTACGCCGACAGTAAAAACCGCGAACGGCAAGAGCCGAAACTCAATACCGACGGGCCTTTGGGATGTCGAAATACGCCTAGTTAGCAGGCTAGAGTCTCGTTCGTTATCGGAATTAACCAGACAAATCGCTCCACCAACTAAGAACGGCCATGCACCACCACCCACCGAATCAAGAAAGAGCTCTCAATCTGTCAATCCTTCCGGTGTCCGGGCCTGGTGAGGTTTCCCGTGTTGAGTCAAATTAAGCCGCAGGCTCCACTCCTGGTGGTGCCCTTCCGTCAATTCCTTTAAGTTTCAGCTTTGCAACCATACTTCCCCCGGAACCCAAAAGCTTTGGTTTCCCGGAAGCTGCCCGCCGAGTCATCGGAGGAACGTCGGCGGATCGCTAGCTGGCATCGTTTATGGTTAGAACTAGGGCGGTATCTGATCGCCTTCGAACCTCTAACTTTCGTTCTTGATCAATGAAAGCGTTTTTGGCAAATGCTTTCGCTTCTGTCCGTCTTGCGACGATCCAAGAATTTCACCTCTAACGTCGCAATACGAATGCCCCCATCCGTTCCTATTAATCATTACCTCGGGGTTCCGAAAACCAACAAAATAGAACCGAGGTCCTATTCCATTATTCCATGCACACAGTATTCAGGCAAAATTTTGGCCTGCTTTAAGCACTCTAATTTGTTCAAAGTAAACGTGCCGGCCCACCTCGACACTCAGTCAAGAGCACCGCGGCGGGATTGAGTTGGGCCGCCCTTGCGAGCTAAGCCCACCGGCAGGACGTCCCACGACACGCCAGTTAACACCGCGTACGATGAACCAGCGGCGTGGGACACAGATTCGACTACGAGCTTTTTAACCGCAACAACTTTAATATACGCTATTGGAGCTGGAATTACCGCGGCTGCTGGCACCAGACTTGCCCTCCAATTGATCCTCGTTAAAGGGTTTAGAGTGTACTCATTCCGATTACGGGGCCTCGGATGAGTCCCGTATCGTTATTTTTCGTCACTACCTCCCCGTGCCGGGAGTGGGTAATTTGCGCGCCTGCTGCCTTCCTTGGATGTGGTAGCCGTTTCTCAGGCTCCCTCTCCGGAATCGAACCCTGATTCCCCGTTACCCGTTACAACCATGGTAGGCGCAGAACCTACCATCGACAGTTGATAAGGCAGACATTTGAAAGATGCGTCGCCGGTGCGAGACCGTGCGATCAGCGAAAAGTTATTCAGAGTCACCAAATTGTACGATGACGAGCAAGCCCGCCACCGATTGGTTTTGATCTAATAAAAGCGCTCCTTCCGTCTCCGGTCGGAACTCTGTTTGCATGTATTAGCTCTAGAATTACCACAGTTATCCAAGTAAATGTGGGTACGATCTAAGGAACCATAACTGATTTAATGAGCCTTTCGCGGTTTCACCTTAATTTGGCTTGTACTGAGACATGCATGGCTTAATCTTTGAGACAAGCATATGACTACTGGCAGGATCAACCAGGGAACTGTGTTTTATAATATATATAATATATATTATTATTATTATTATTATATATATATATATATATATATTTTATAATAAAAAACTATTATCGAAAAAGTTTTAATAACAATATCCAAAAGAGGATAAATTATGATGATGTTTTTTATATTACATATATACTTTATATTTATACATAATATAATAATCATCTATATTCGTGTATAAACACATTGTTATTTACTTTTTCTTTTGCGTGTTTGCTGCGCTTATTATTGAAAATATATAATTTTCAGCGCCACGCTTTATTTATATTTTTTCTTATTTTATAAAATTTCACCGAATCGACTATAAATCTATCTAAATTTAATCGAAATGAGAAAAATTAGATGATTACGTCGACCGGGCTACAATTTCGACATTATCTCTACCCTTCGCTAGATTGTAAGCGACATGGTTTATACATTAGGTAATAATGAACGAAATTTTTATTCTCGCACGGAATAATGAGAGTTATCGCAAATATTGTGTATTATATATATAAAAGTGTAATATAATATATATTTTTCATAGACGATCGCATATGAATCGCTCACGATAGAACGCTAGCTAAATTCGCGATCTCGCAATAGATATTTAACTTGTGGATAAATTGATATAATATCTGAAAAGGGAACCGCTAGCAATATACGTTAATATATTGGAGGAGAACGGGGACCCTTTCAGAAAACTATATAATCCACCGATGTGGAATGACCGAAACAACGTCTTTACGTAAATTATAACGAGTTTATTAAAATTTAACGAGACGTCAACTTCGATACACCACACATATATGTGCGCTGTACAACGGTACGCCTTCTACATTAACATTAATAAAGATGTATAGTGAAAATATATAAAAGATGTATTGTGAATATTAAAAAGAAGTATTATGAAATTACATGTTTTGTATTTAGAAGCCGTCCGAGGTGTATCTATCACATAAAAGTGTTATGAAAATATTAACAATAAGGAAAAAAAGTATTATGAAATTAGATGGCCGCTCGATGTATGAACGTACGAGGTGTATTATATAAAAGTTGTATGAAAATAGAAATAATAATGAAAAACAAGTATTATGAAATTAAATTCCGCTCGATATAGGAACTTGTCGAGAAAGATGATTTGTGAAGTTGAATGGAGATGTTTTGTATGTAGAAGCCGTCCGAGGTGTATGACATAAAAGTGTTATGAAAATATTAACAATAAGGAAAAAAAGTATTATGAAATTAGATGGCCGCTCGATGTATGAACGTACGAGGTGTATTATATAAAAGTTGTATGAAAATAGAAATAATAATGAAAAACAAGTATTATGAAATTAAATTCCGCTCGATATAGGAACTTGTCGAGAAAGATGATTTGTGAAGTTGAATGGAGATGTTTTGTATGTAGAAGCCGTCCGAGGTGTATGACATAAAAGTGTTATGAAAATATTAACAATAAGGAAAAAAAGTATTATGAAATTAGATGGCCGCTCGATGTATGAACGTACGAGGTGTATTATATAAAAGTTGTATGAAAATAGAAATAATAATGAAAAACAAGTATTATGAAATTAAATTCCGCTCGATATAGCAATTTGTCGAGAAAGATGATTTGTGAAAATTGAGTGGAGATGTTTTGTATGTAGAAGTCGTCCGAGGTGTATGACATAAAAGTGTTATGAAAATATTAACCATAAGGAAAAAAAGTATTATGAAATTAGATCGCCGCTCGATGTATGAACGTACGAGGTGTATTATATAAAAGTTGTATGAAAATAGAAATAATAATGAAAAACAAGTATTATGAAATTAAATTCCGCTCGATATAGGAACTTGTCGAGAAAGATGATTTGTGAAGTTGAATGGAGATGTTTTGTATGTAGAAGTCGTCCGAGGTGTATGACATAAAAATGTTATGAAAATATTAACGATAAAGAAAAAAAGTATTATGAAATTAGATCGTCGCTCGATGTATGAACGTACGAGGTGTATTATATAAAAGTTGTATGAAAATAGTAATAATTATGAAAAGCAAAGTATTACGAAATTAGCTAAGTTCGGTGACTGGCCGGCAGAGAGCGCTAGTGTCTATAAAACGGTATTTAGTTTGTCTTCTGGCCGGCAGAGGGCGCTAGTGTCTATTAAACCGTGTTAAGTTCGGTGACTGGCCGGCAGAGGGCGCTAGTGTCTATAAAAAGGTGTTTAGTTTGTCGTCTCTCCGGCAGAGGGCGCTAGTGTCTATGAAAAGGTGTTTAGTTTGTCGTCTCTCCGGCAGAGGGCGCTAGTGTCTATAAAACTGTGTTTAGTTTGTCTTCTGGCCGGCAGAGGGCGCTAGTGTCTATAAAACAGTGTTAAGTTCGGTGACTGGCCGGCAGAGGGCGCTAGTGTCTATAAAACCGTATTAAGTTTGGTGTCTGGTCGGCAGGATATAGGAACTTGTCGAAAAAGTTGAATTGTGTAAATTGAATGGAAATTTTTTTTATGTAGAAGCCGTTCGAGGTATATTATATAAAAGTGTTATGAAAATATTAACCATAAGGAAAAAAAGTATTATGAAATTAGATCGCCGCTCGATGTATGAACGTACGAGGTGTATTATATAAAAGTTGTATGAAAATAGAAATAATAATGAAAAACAAGTATTATGAAATTAAATTCCGCTCGATATAGCAATTTGTCGAGAAAGATGATTTGTGAAAATTGAGTGGAGATGTTTTGTATTTAAAAGCCGTCCGAGGTGTATGACATAAAAGTGTTATGAAAATATTAACAATAAGGAAAAAAAGTATTATGAATTTAGATCGCCGCTCGATGTATGAACGTACGAGGTGTATTATATAAAAGTTGTATGAAAATAGAAATAATAATGAAAAACAAGTATTATGAAATTAAATTCCGCTCGATATAGGAACTTGTCGAGAAAGATGATTTGTGAAGTTGAATGGAGATGTTTTGTATGTAGAAGTCGTCCGAGGTGTATGACATAAAAATGTTATGAAAATATTAACCATAAGGAAAAAAAGTATTATGAAATTAGATCGCCGCTCGATGTATGAACGTACGAGGTGTATTATATAAAAGTTGTATGAAAATAGAAATAATAATGAAAAACAAGTATTATGAAATTAAATTCCGCTCGATATAGCAATTTGTCGAGAAAGATGATTTGTGAAAATTGAGTGGAGATGTTTTGTATTTAAAAGCCGTCCGAGGTGTATGACATAAAAGTGTTATGAAAATATTAACAATAAGGAAAAAAAGTATTATGAATTTAGATCGCCGCTCGATGTATGAACGTACGAGGTGTATTATATAAAAGTTGTATGAAAATAGAAATAATAATGAAAAACAAGTATTATGAAATTAAATTCCGCTCGATATAGCAATTTGTCGAAAAAGATGATTTGTGAAAATTGAGTGGAGATGTTTTGTATTTAAAAGCCGTCCGAGGTGTATCTATCACATAAAAGTGTTATGAAAATATTAACAATAAGGAAAAAAAGTATTATGAAATTAGATGGCCGCTCGATGTATGAACGTACGAGGTGTATTATATAAAAGTTTTATGAAAATAGTAATAATTATGAAAAATAAAGCATTACGAAATTACCTAAGTTTGGTGACTGGCCGGCAGAGGGCGCTAGTGTCTATAAAACCGTGTTCAGTTTGTCGTCTGGCCGGCAGAGGGCGCTAGTGTCTATAAAACTGTGTTTAGTTTGTCTTCTGGCCGGCAGAGGGCGCTAGTGTCTATTAAACCGTGTTAAGTTCGGTGACTGACCGGCAGAGGGCGCTAGTGTCTATAAAACCGTGTTCAGTTTGTCGTCTGGCCGGCAGAGGGCGCTAGTGTCTATAAAACTGTGTTTAGTTTGTCTTCTGGCCGGCAGAGGGCGCTAGTGTCTATTAAACCGTGTTAAGTTCGGTGACTGGCCGGCAGAGGGCGCTAGTGTCTATAAAAATGTGTTTAGTTTGTCGTCTCTCCGGCAGAGGGCGCTAGTGTCTATAAAACCGTGTTAAGTTCGGTGACTGGCCGGCAGAGGGCGCTAGTGTCTATAAAAATGTGTTTAGTTTGTCGTCTCTCCGGCAGAGGGCGCTAGTGTCTATAAAACCGTGTTCAGTTTGTCGTCTGGCCGGCAGAGGGCGCTAGTGTCTATAAAACTGTGTTTAGTTTGTCTTCTGGCCGGCAGAGGGCGCTAGTGTCTATAAAACAGTGTTAAGTTCGGTGACTGGCCGGCAGAGGGCGCTAGTGTCTATAAAACCGTATAAAGTTTGGTGTCTGGTCGGCAGGATATAGGAACTTGTCGAAAAAGTTGAATTGTGTAAATTGAATGGAAATTTTTTTTATGTAGAAGCCGTTCGAGGTATATTATATAAAAGTGTTATGAAAATATTAACAATAACGGAAAAAAGTATTATGAAATTAGATGGCCTCTCGATGTATGAACGTACGAGGTGTATTATATAAAAGTTTTATGAAAATAGAAATAATAATGAAAAACAAGTATTATGAAATTTAATTCCGCTCGATATAGGAACTTGTCGAGAAAGATGATTTGTGAAGTTGAATGGGGATGTTTTGTATGTAGAAGTCGTCCGAGGTGTATGACATAAAAGTTCGGTCACTGGCCGGCAGAGGGCGCTAGTGTCTATAAAAAGTTGTTCAGTTTGTCGTCTCTCCGGCAGAGGGCGCTAGTGTCTATAAAACTGTGTTTAGTTTGTCGTCTCTCCGGCAGAGGGCGCTAGTGTCTATAAAACCGTGTTAAGTTCGGTGACTGGCCGGCAGAGGGCGCTAGTGTCTATAAAAATGTGTTTAGTTTGTCGTCTCTCCGGCAGAGGGCGCTAGTGTCTATAAAACCGTGTTCAGTTTGTCGTCTGGCCGGCAGAGGGCGCTAGTGTCTATAAAACTGTGTTTGGTTTGTCTTCTGGCCGGCAGAGGGCGCTAGTGTCTATTAAACCGTGTTAAGTTCGGTGACTGGCCGGCAGAGGGCGCTAGTGTCTATAAAACAGTGTTAAGTTCGGTGACTGGCCGGCAGAGGGCGCTAGTGTCTATAAAACCGTATAAAGTTTGGTGTCTGGTCGGCAGGATATAGGAACTTGTCGAAAAAGTTGAATTGTGTAAATTGGATGGAAATTTTTTTTATGTAGAAGTCGTTCGAGGTATATTATATAAAAGTGTTATGAAAATATTAACAATAACGGAAAAAAGTATTATGAAATTAGATGGCCGCTCGATGTATGAACGTACGAGGTGTATTATATAAAAGTTGTATGAAAATAGAAATAATAATGAAAAACAAGTATTATGAAATTTAATTCCGCTCGATATAGGAACTTGTCGAGAAAGATGATATGTGAAGTTGAATGGAGATGTTTTGTATGTAGAAGTCGTCCGAGGTGTATGACATAAAAGTGTTATGAAAATATTAACGATAAAGAAAAAAAGTATTATGAAATTAGATCGTCGCTCGATGTATGAACGTACGAGGTGTATTATATAAAAGTTGTATGAAAATAGTAATAATTATGAAAAGCAAAGTATTACGAAATTAGCTA
>NW_026613964.1:140000-167500 GCF_026250575.1 Diorhabda carinulata
TTTCCAGCCTCTCGATCATTTGCCGTGCGATGATGCTACTGCTGCCGCCGCTGTTATTTGTCCACTTCAACAGTTTTTCATATAGTTTGACGCTATAAGGCAGGGAAAGAACAGCTGCCGTTGTTGGCGTAGCACTATTTATCAAGTTATTAAAGCGTCTTTTCATAATGGCGGGCACTTGTTGGGATAAGCAAGTTATACCCAGGCCGCCACCTCTTATAGGGGCATGCAGATAAGCATCAGCACATGTTCGGTTCAGACCAAGAAACTTTCTAACGGATACTCTGATGATCGTATCAGCGGCTTTTAAAGTTTTCTTGGTGACTATGGCGCTTTGGAGTTGATCTTGTATGCGCGGCAACAAGAAATGTTTAATGATGTTCAGTTTCTGTGCTGGTTGTAGTCCTGCTTTGTTTATTCTGTCGAGCTGGATTTTGAGGTCGGAAATGGTGGATCGAGTCTGTCCCATGACTCCATACCGCCTGCCCAGGTATTTAAACATATCCTGAGGTGTTAATTGGCGGATGAACTGACCCTCTGCCGCGAATAGAGGCCGAGTAACCACGTAAGAGTGTTTGTTGCCTCGGTTGACGTTAACCGATATGGCAACACTCTTTGTCGGGTTAATCGACATCCCTCGCTTCGCAAAGAACTCAGTAACAGTTCTAAGCTGCTTAGTGGCACCCTTGACAGACTCGGCCAACAGCACTAGGTCATCCGCGTACGCTAGTACTGACACCTTCATGTCATCTGAGACAGGTATGCCCGACCCACCATTCTCTAGTTCGCAAACCAACTCGTCCACTACTAAATTAAAAAGATAGGGCGATAAAGGGTCTCCCTGCTTTACGCCTCTATCGATGTTTATTCTCCTGGTTTTCTTGTTGCCAGCAGAGACTATGGTATAAGATTTTTGGTATGAGTCCATTATATACCTTTTAGTTGTTTCGTCTATACCGAACCTGTTCAGAGCTCGTAGGATGGACCATTGCGATACTGTGTCGAAGGCTTTAGAAAGGTCCAACGACAAGATGTTGTATGGCTTAACTCTACGTCTTCTTTCCTTGATGAGCGTTTGGAGTGAGATGTTATTCAACAGGACACCATCGATCTTCATGAAACCTCTTTGGTTGGCGTGTATCGGTAACGCCGAGAAGCGCTTACCGAGGACACGATGAAACACCCTGACAATGACCGATGATATTGTGATCGGTCTCCAGTTGTTAATCAAGCGTCGGTCCCCCCCTTTTGGAATAAGTGTTGTCCTGTTCCCTCGGAGCACCTCGGGAGTAACTCCAAAGAGAAACATGACATTATACAATAGAACCAATCTCTTCACAGGGGCCTTTTTGAGAGCTAGCAGGGGCACTGCGTCTGGACCAGCCGCCCCTGATTTTGAAGTGTTTATGGCCCAGAGGATGTCTGACTCTGTAATTGGCTGGTCCAGTTTATGTTCCTCTTTCTGATCTAAGATTGGTTCGTTGTCTAGGAGAGAGGGACTTCCGAATATGCCCCTGTACTCGGACTCTATTGACGCAATGTCAGGTAGTATATCGTCCCCCCAGAGCGGTTTCCCGTCTAGGATATCACGCGCCAAAGCGGCTCGATCGGATCGATATCGTCGTTGGACGACTTTGTATTTATACGAACGCTCATGGTTCCTGTTATTAAAGACTGGGGCCCTGCGGTTTCCGTTTGCCTTCGTTTTGGGCTTCCCAGTCCCTGCTTCGTTGAAGAGAGCAGTAATATATTCATTCACCTCTTTTCTCACTCCCTCTCTATGGCGGTCTAGGTTGGTGAATTGAGAGTAACGGAATAAAGTGCTATCATAAGTATTCCATCCGTCATTAGCGTGCCAATAATCGTATAAAAACGTAGAGATTGTATTGTGCCGGTGTTCTATCGCAATGGGTACGAACTCCTCAGCATTCGGATTAAGACTCTGACGATCTTTAAAGCTTGAGTCCCTGCCTCGACCTCTAGGACTCTCGAGAAGAGAGAACTCCACTACTTCGCCTTCTGCTTCCTCGTGGGGCCGCGCGTTTTCGTTCTCAAGTTGTTCGAGAACGTCTACGCGGGCCTCGATGTTATTTTCTTTTCTTAAGAATTCGAGGAGTTCCTTGTATCTATCCTGTTTCCGTCTATATTTGATAGAGTCGATTGTACGGTTAGGATAGATACTTTGGAGATGTTTATTTATGAAACGGCCAGTATAGGCGAGTTCGTGTTTGGCCATCTCTATATAGTCCTCATCCTCGAATTCAACGGGGGCATTAGGCTTTTCGTAGAGATTCTCAAGCTCCTCATTGTACTCCACGGGGTGTGCTCTCCGCATGTGCTGTCGCATTCCAGCGTATGTTTTATAAGTTTGTTTGCATACGGAGCAAACATTGCCGTCAGCCGGGGGTGCACCCCGGCAGCGTAGCCTTCTTAAATGGGTCTGAAGCCCAGTATCAGTGGCGAAAGTTTTACCACATATGCACAAGACCATAGTTCTAGGACTGAAACTAGGTCTGTCGTAAGTTCGATTCAATAAATATGGGATAGTTGGGTAGACAGGAAAAGACTTGTCTACCACTTAGATAAAAAGTCGGAAGGTGTACTATCCCTAAAACTAAAACCCCCAGGAGTCTGGAGGTGGGCACGGTCCGATAAAGGAGCCAGATAGGTGACCGTGGGGCAGTCTTCGGATGATCCCAATCTCTTAGAATAGACAAGAGATTGCCGTGTTGGATCAAGACTAAGAATCCTATCTGGGGCGCTCTGTACGTTAGCCACGCTAAAATAAATTCTAGCGTGTTACCGACTCTACCACGGGGAGGTGTACAGAACTTGATTAGGAGGGGCTGCAAACTTTAAAAGCTCACAACCGGGGATTCAAAGGCTTTGAGTGAATTTAACAGAAATGGTCGCCCTGTTGCTTTCTAAACCGCCTTCAAAAGTTCCGGTCGCAAAACTCTCTCCGCTACAGTTCCTAACCCTTAAGAGAGTCATAGTTACTCCCGCCGTTTACCCGCGCTTGCTTGAATTTCTTCACTTTGACATTCAGAGCACTGGGCAGAAATCACATTGAGTCAACACCCGTTGGGGCCATCGCAATGCTTTGTTTTAATTAGACAGTCGGATTCCCCTAGTCCGTGCCAGTTCTGAGCTGACCGTTGAATGGCGGCCGAAGAGGATATCCAAATACCGATTAAGGTAATATGGAACCTCGCAGCAAGACGGTTCCGCGGGAGGCCAAGGCACGGGACCGAACTCGGATTCATAATTATCACAAACTCCAACCAGGAAGGAAAGAGAGATGCTCCAATTACTTCACCTCGCCCAGGCCCGGCACGTCAGCCGTGACCCACTTCCTCGCCAAGCCCGACACGCCCCGATCCTCAGAGCCAATCCTTATCCCGAAGTTACGGATCCAATTTGCCGACTTCCCTTACCTACATTATTCTATCGACTAGAGGCTCTTCACCTTGGAGACCTGCTGCGGATATGGGTACGAACCGGCGCGAGCCTCCACGTGGCCCTCTCCTGGATTTTCAAGGTCCGAGGGGAAGATCCGGACACCGCTGCAACTGCGGTGCTCTTCGCGTTCCAAACCATATCTCCCTGCTAGAGGATTCCATGGAACTCGAACGCTTATGCAGAAAAGAAAACTCTTCCCGGATCTCCCGACGGCGTCTCCAGGTCCTTTTGGGTTACCCCGACGAACTCTCTTGCGAGGGCCCGACTTTTTGACGGTTCCGCTGCCGGGTTCCGGAATAGGAACCGGATTCCCTTTCGCCCGATGGGTGTGTACAAACTTTTTACGTAAGTAAATAAAGCTACACCACATCAACATCGGCTTTCGCCTAGGGCTTAGGATCGACTGACTCGTGTGCAACGGCTGTTCACACGAAACCCTTCTCCACGTCAGTCCTCCAGGGCCTCGCTGGAGTATTTGCTACTACCACCAAGATCTGCACCGACGGCGGCTCCAGACGGCCTCACGGCCAATCCTTCTGCGCACACCGCCGCGACCCTCCTACTCGTCAGAGCTTCATGGTCGCGCGCAAAACGCGAACCGCACATGCCGCTGACGGTCGAGTATAAGCACGACGCTTCAGCGCCATCCATTTTCAGGGCTAGTAACTTCGGCAGGTGAGTTGTTACACACTCCTTGGCGGATTCCGACTTCCATGGCCACCGTCCTGCTGTCTTAAGTTACCAACGCCTTTCATGGTATCCCATAAGCGTCGATTTTGGCGCTTTAACTCGACGTTTGGTTCATCCCACAGCGCCAGTTCTGCTTACCAAAAATGGCCCACTTGGCACTCTGATTCGAGTCTCGCGGCTTCATAAGTTCGAGCAAGCCGGAGATCTCACCCATTTAAAGTTTGAGAATAGGTTGAGGTCGTTTCGACCCCAATGCCTCTAATCATTCGCTTTACCGGATGAAACTCGTACGCTACGAGCGCCAGCTATCCTGAGGGAAACTTCGGAGGGAACCAGCTACTAGATGGTTCGATTAGTCTTTCGCCCCTATACCCAGTTCCGACGATCGATTTGCACGTCAGAATCGCTACGGACCTCCATCAGGGTTTCCCCTGACTTCGTCCTGACCAGGCATAGTTCACCATCTTTCGGGTCCCAGCGTGTACGCTCTTGGTGCGCCTCTTCTCGTAATGAGAACGAGACGCCCCGGGAGTGCGAAGCGTTTACAATTTTTATTTGCAAATCGCTTATCCTCCCTTGGTCTACGCGAGGTAAACCTTTACTTTCATTACGCCTTTAGGTTTAGTTATTTCCCAATGACTCGCGCACATGCTAGACTCCTTGGTCCGTGTTTCAAGACGGGTCCTGAAATTACCCAAATCGATAGCGTCGTTGATCGGCGTTTCAAAACGAGGTCTGTTCGAGAACACCGTAACCAACAGTCGTTCCGGGACAGAATCGGCATTATGTCCGATTACCGTCAAACACGAAACGCTCTTGCTACGGGCCGAACGCTAATTAATCTAGCGGCCCCGCGCCATATTTCTACCGTCGAGCGAGTCTGTCGGAACATCGAGGGTCCCCATGAATTCGAATAAAATCAAGTGGTCTACCACCTCGAGTCTTAGACAGACACCCAACGGATCACGACGTCCTACTAGAGGAAAAGTGCACGCGTTCGATATCGATTAGAAAAACGTAAAACGCGATTTATTGTAATATGCCGAAACACAAACAATATCCGTCATACAAACGTTCAACTTCAATTATCGAAACGCGAATGAATTTCCTCTTTCGACCTTTCGGGTTTCTCAGGTTTACCCCTGAACGGTTTCACGTACTCTTGAACTCTCTCTTCAAAGTGCTTTTCAACTTTCCCTCACGGTACTTGTTCGCTATCGGTCTCGTGGTCATATTTAGCCTTAGATGGAGTTTACCACCCACTTAGGGCTGCACTCTCAAGCAACCCGACTCTCAGGAGAGATCCTCACGCAATCGGCAACGGTCGCTACGGGCCTGGCACCCTCTATGGGCTGTGGCCCCGTTCAAGAAGGACTTGGACGCGCCGCACGATCTCGTGATAAACGGATCCTCCCTAACACCACATTTCCCGGTGGCCGATATCGACCACGGGATTCGGTGCTGGGCTTTTCCCTGTTCGCTCGCAGCTACTGAGGGAATCCTAGTTAGTTTCTTTTCCTCCGCTTAGTAATATGCTTAAATTCAGCGGGTAATCTCACCTGCTCTGAGGTCGATATATTATAATATATCTCGTATAATATTTAAATACAATTCGCCAAACTATCATAATCATCTCTCATATGAAATATAACATTATTTGTTTTTATTTAAAGAGTCGGCAGCAGCAGCAGCAGCATCAGCATCAGCATCAGCAACACACCACCAGCCTTTATACATATATAATATTTTTAATATATATAATTCATATATTTTGTCGATATACCGTGTGTATAAATGATATAAATAAAACACTGGTCAGACGTCCAGTCTTCGAAACTTTATTATTTCTCTCGGACACGACGACCGCGTTATCATTTTATCATAAATATATTATATATACACACACTTATTTATCGACTATATATACGTCGTATATATGTATAATATATATATATTATATATAAATATAACTCTCTACCAAACAAATTTTATGTATTTCATATAAATACACGATTAATTTATGGTATAGCGGGTTGTGTTCAAAAATTGCGTAACTTTTTCTATAAAAATTTACGCTGCTTTTCGCACTTTAGGATGCCGCACAAATACAAAAAAAAATACGCACAAGTTTGTATGTGCATGTGTTTTTTCTTAATTAGTGTGCGTTATTGTTTCACATCCAACACGCTTAGGCATTATTTTTCTTTAATAAATAGAAAAATTTTAAATTCTAAGCAGTCTTTTAAATTGATACGACCCTCAGTCAGGAGTGGTCCGGGAACGAGTATCCGAGGACCGCAATGTGCGTTCGAAATGTCGATGTTCATGTGTCCTGCAGTTCACAAGTTGACGCGCAATTAGCTGCGTTCTTCATCGACCCACGAGCCAAGTGATTCACCGTTCAGGGTAATCATTTTATTATTATGTCGTTTTCTCATATTCTATTCGTCGTATTTTTAATATTTGATTATTATTAAATTAATAATATTATTATAATATCTTATACGCGTATAGAAAATTTATATAACGACATTTTTTATATATATATATATATATATATATATATATATATTATAATAAATGGTAATTATTCGAAACTTTTAGAGAAATTATAATATCGTACTTTGATATATCTGATAAATTTTAACCGCTGCACATGTTTTATTACAAACGAGGCGCGCATAGACAGATATCTCGCACGATATATTCCTCCTCTATATATTATTACAGTTTTTTTTTTTATCTTGAAAGTTTTATACAAATTTCGACGGTCGGGCGTAAATCTTCGAACACCTTCGAAATAATACATAAAATATTATTTCTAAAACGAATTTTTATACATATCGATAGAATCGACATGTGCTTAAATTTCGTTTAGGTACCCGGATGAAAATGTCTCAATAACATAATCATCACATATAATCTTGTCGATATTTTCTTGTATTACCTTCAAACGATAAAAAACTTAGGTAATAATATAATAAACGAAATAAAATTTATCCATAAAAATATAGACACACACACGACAACAGACGACGTTTCAATAAACTATATATTTTTCGTTTATTATAATAACGATTCTTTATCAGAACGTTTTTAGTTAACAAGAAATTTTGTTAATGATCGTTCCGTCAATCGTTATAATATATAATAATACATATGTTGTTATTGTTGTGTCGTCATCGTCGTCGACGCCTTCTATAAACTATGATAAAAATTTTTCGTTATATTTTTATTGGAAAAATTTATATATGTAAATATATTTTTATAGACGTATGAATTATATTTATCTTTTTTTTTTTAATTTTATTCGAAACTTGTTCGAATTTTGTAAAAATTAAAAAAAGATTTCAATATATATACATCTATAATATATATATATATATATATATATATATAATTTATAACATATATAAATTTCTTTTGAAGAGTTCGATAATTTTGTAGAAGAAAATTCTCTTTTACAATTAATACAGACTTGATTTCGTTTTTTTTTTTTTGTTTAAAAACGAACAAATACTCTGTAATGATCCTTCCGCAGGTTCACCTACGGAAACCTTGTTACGACTTTTACTTCCTCTAAATGATCAAGTTTGGTCATCTTTCCGAAGCATCGGCGACGCCGAAACGCCACCGCGCTCAGTCCGAAGACCTCACTAAATCATTCAATCGGTAGTAGCGACGGGCGGTGTGTACAAAGGGCAGGGACGTAATCAACGCGAGCTTATGACTCGCGCTTACTGGGAATTCCTCGTTCATGGGGAACAATTGCAAGCCCCAATCCCTAGCACGAAGGAGGTTCAGCGGGTTACCCGGGCCGCTCGGCCAGGGAGGACACGCTGATTCCTTCAGTGTAGCGCGCGTGCGGCCCAGAACATCTAAGGGCATCACAGACCTGTTATTGCTCAATCTCGTGCGGCTAGAAGCCGCCTGTCCCTCTAAGAAGAATTATTTGTACGCCGACAGTAAAAACCGCGAACGGCAAGAGCCGAAACTCAATACCGACGGGCCTTTGGGATGTCGAAATACGCCTAGTTAGCAGGCTAGAGTCTCGTTCGTTATCGGAATTAACCAGACAAATCGCTCCACCAACTAAGAACGGCCATGCACCACCACCCACCGAATCAAGAAAGAGCTCTCAATCTGTCAATCCTTCCGGTGTCCGGGCCTGGTGAGGTTTCCCGTGTTGAGTCAAATTAAGCCGCAGGCTCCACTCCTGGTGGTGCCCTTCCGTCAATTCCTTTAAGTTTCAGCTTTGCAACCATACTTCCCCCGGAACCCAAAAGCTTTGGTTTCCCGGAAGCTGCCCGCCGAGTCATCGGAGGAACGTCGGCGGATCGCTAGCTGGCATCGTTTATGGTTAGAACTAGGGCGGTATCTGATCGCCTTCGAACCTCTAACTTTCGTTCTTGATCAATGAAAGCGTTTTTGGCAAATGCTTTCGCTTCTGTCCGTCTTGCGACGATCCAAGAATTTCACCTCTAACGTCGCAATACGAATGCCCCCATCCGTTCCTATTAATCATTACCTCGGGGTTCCGAAAACCAACAAAATAGAACCGAGGTCCTATTCCATTATTCCATGCACACAGTATTCAGGCAAAATTTTGGCCTGCTTTAAGCACTCTAATTTGTTCAAAGTAAACGTGCCGGCCCACCTCGACACTCAGTCAAGAGCACCGCGGCGGGATTGAGTTGGGCCGCCCTTGCGAGCTAAGCCCACCGGCAGGACGTCCCACGACACGCCAGTTAACACCGCGTACGATGAACCAGCGGCGTGGGACACAGATTCGACTACGAGCTTTTTAACCGCAACAACTTTAATATACGCTATTGGAGCTGGAATTACCGCGGCTGCTGGCACCAGACTTGCCCTCCAATTGATCCTCGTTAAAGGGTTTAGAGTGTACTCATTCCGATTACGGGGCCTCGGATGAGTCCCGTATCGTTATTTTTCGTCACTACCTCCCCGTGCCGGGAGTGGGTAATTTGCGCGCCTGCTGCCTTCCTTGGATGTGGTAGCCGTTTCTCAGGCTCCCTCTCCGGAATCGAACCCTGATTCCCCGTTACCCGTTACAACCATGGTAGGCGCAGAACCTACCATCGACAGTTGATAAGGCAGACATTTGAAAGATGCGTCGCCGGTGCGAGACCGTGCGATCAGCGAAAAGTTATTCAGAGTCACCAAATTGTACGATGACGAGCAAGCCCGCCACCGATTGGTTTTGATCTAATAAAAGCGCTCCTTCCGTCTCCGGTCGGAACTCTGTTTGCATGTATTAGCTCTAGAATTACCACAGTTATCCAAGTAAATGTGGGTACGATCTAAGGAACCATAACTGATTTAATGAGCCTTTCGCGGTTTCACCTTAATTTGGCTTGTACTGAGACATGCATGGCTTAATCTTTGAGACAAGCATATGACTACTGGCAGGATCAACCAGGGAACTGTGTTTTATAATATATATAATATATATTATTATTATTATTATTATATATATATATATTTTATAATAAAAAACTATTATCGAAAAAGTTTTAATAACAATATCCAAAAGAGGATAAATTATGATGATGTTTTTTATATTACATATATACTTTATATTTATACATAATATAATAATCATCTATATTCGTGTATAAACACATTGTTATTTACTTTTTCTTTTGCGTGTTTGCTGCGCTTATTATTGAAAATATATAATTTTCAGCGCCACGCTTTATTTATATTTTTTCTTATTTTATAAAATTTCACCGAATCGACTATAAATCTATCTAAATTTAATCGAAATGAGAAAAATTAGATGATTACGTCGACCGGGCTACAATTTCGACATTATCTCTACCCTTCGCTAGATTGTAAGCGACATGGTTTATACATTAGGTAATAATGAACGAAATTTTTATTCTCGCACGGAATAATGAGAGTTATCGCAAATATTGTGTATTATATATATAAAAGTGTAATATAATATATATTTTTCATAGACGATCGCATATGAATCGCTCACGATAGAACGCTAGCTAAATTCGCGATCTCGCAATAGATATTTAATTTGTGGATAAATTGATATAATATCTAAAAAGGGAACCGCTAGCAATATACGTTAATATATTGGAGGAGAACGGGGACCCTTTCAGAAAACTATATAATCCACCGATGTGGAATGACCGAAACAACGTCTTTACGTAAATTATAACGAGTTTATTAAAATTTAACGAGACGTCAACTTCGATACACCACACATATATGTGCGCTGTACAACGGTACGCCTTCTACATTAACATTAATAAAGATGTATAGTGAAAATATATAAAAGATGTATTGTGAATATTAAAAAGAAGTATTATGAAATTACATGTTTTGTATTTAGAAGCCGTCCGAGGTGTATCTATCACATAAAAGTGTTATGAAAATATTAACAATAAGGAAAAAAAGTATTATGAAATTAGATGGCCGCTCGATGTATGAACGTACGAGGTGTATTATATAAAAGTTGTATGAAAATAGAAATAATAATGAAAAACAAGTATTATGAAATTAAATTCCGCTCGATATAGGAACTTGTCGAGAAAGATGATTTGTGAAGTTGAATGGAGATGTTTTGTATGTAGAAGTCGTCCGAGGTGTATGACATAAAAATGTTATGAAAATATTAACCATAAGGAAAAAAAGTATTATGAAATTAGATCGCCGCTCGATGTATGAACGTACGAGGTGTATTATATAAAAGTTGTATGAAAATAGAAATAATAATAAAAAACAAGTATTATGAAATTAAATTCCGCTCGATATAGGAACTTGTCGAGAAAGATGATTTGTGAAGTTGAATGGAGATGTTTTGTATGTAGAAGTCGTCCGAGGTGTATGACATAAAAATGTTATGAAAATATTAACCATAAGGAAAAAAAGTATTATGAAATTAGATCGCCGCTCGATGTATGAACGTACGAGGTGTATTATATAAAAGTTGTATGAAAATAGAAATAATAATAAAAAACAAGTATTATGAAATTAAATTCCGCTCGATATAGCAATTTGTCGAGAAAGATGATTTGTGAAAATTGAGTGGAGATGTTTTGTATTTAAAAGCCGTCCGAGGTGTATGACATAAAAGTGTTATGAAAATATTAACAATAAGGAAAAAAAGTATTATGAAATTAGATCGCCGCTCGATGTATGAACGTACGAGGTGTATTATATAAAAGTTGTATGAAAATAGAAATAATAATGAAAAACAAGTATTATGAAATTAAATTCCGCTCGATATAGGAACTTGTCGAGAAAGATGATTTGTGAAGTTGAATGGAGATGTTTTGTATGTAGAAGTCGTCCGAGGTGTATGACATAAAAATGTTATGAAAATATTAACCATAAGGAAAAAAAGTATTATGAAATTAGATCGCCGCTCGATGTATGAACGTACGAGGTGTATTATATAAAAGTTGTATGAAAATAGAAATAATAATAAAAAACAAGTATTATGAAATTAAATTCCGCTCGATATAGCAATTTGTCGAGAAAGATGATTTGTGAAAATTGAGTGGAGATGTTTTGTATTTAAAAGCCGTCCGAGGTGTATGACATAAAAGTGTTATGAAAATATTAACAATAAGGAAAAAAAGTATTATGAAATTAGATGGCCGCTCGATGTATGAACGTACGAGGTGTATTATATAAAAGTTGTATGAAAATAGAAATAATAATGAAAAACAAGTATTATGAAATTAAATTCCGCTCGATATAGGAACTTGTCGAGAAAGATGATTTGTGAAGTTGAATGGAGATGTTTTGTATGTAGAAGTCGTCCGAGGTGTATGACATAAAAATGTTATGAAAATATTAACCATAAGGAAAAAAAGTATTATGAAATTAGATCGCCGCTCGATGTATGAACGTACGAGGTGTATTATATAAAAGTTGTATGAAAATAGAAATAATAATAAAAAACAAGTATTATGAAATTAAATTCCGCTCGATATAGCAATTTGTCGAGAAAGATGATTTGTGAAAATTGAGTGGAGATGTTTTGTATTTAAAAGCCGTCCGAGGTGTATGACATAAAAGTGTTATGAAAATATTAACAATAAGGAAAAAAAGTATTATGAAATTAGACCGCCGCTCGATGTATGAACGTACGAGGTGTATTATATAAAAGTTGTATGAAAATAGAAATAATAATAAAAAACAAGTATTATGAAATTAGATCGCCGCTCGATGTATGAACGTACGAGGTGTATTATATAAAAGTTGTATGAAAATAGAAATAATAATAAAAAACAAGTATTATGAAATTAAATTCCGCTCGATATAGGAACTTGTCGAGAAAGATGATTTGTGAAGTTGAATGGAGATGTTTTGTATGTAGAAGTCGTCCGAGGTGTATGACATAAAAATGTTATGAAAATATTAACCATAAGGAAAAAAAGTATTATGAAATTAGATCGCCGCTCGATGTATGAACGTACGAGGTGTATTATATAAAAGTTGTATGAAAATAGAAATAATAATAAAAAACAAGTATTATGAAATTAAATTCCGCTCGATATAGCAATTTGTCGAGAAAGATGATTTGTGAAAATTGAGTGGAGATGTTTTGTATTTAAAAGCCGTCCGAGGTGTATGACATAAAAGTGTTATGAAAATATTAACAATAAGGAAAAAAAGTATTATGAAATTAGATCGCCGCTCGATGTATGAACGTACGAGGTGTATTATATAAAAGTTGTATGAAAATAGAAATAATAATGAAAAACAAGTATTATGAAATTAAATTCCGCTCGATATAGGAACTTGTCGAGAAAGATGATTTGTGAAGTTGAATGGAGATGTTTTGTATGTAGAAGTCGTCCGAGGTGTATGACATAAAAATGTTATGAAAATATTAACCATAAGGAAAAAAAGTATTATGAAATTAGATCGCCGCTCGATGTATGAACGTACGAGGTGTATTATATAAAAGTTGTATGAAAATAGAAATAATAATAAAAAACAAGTATTATGAAATTTAATTCCGCTCGATATAGGAACTTGTCGAGAAAGATGATTTGTGAAGTTGAATGGAGATGTTTTGTATGTAGAAGTCGTCCGAGGTGTATGACATAAAAGTGTTATGAAAATATTAACGATAAAGAAAAAAAGTATTATGAAATTAGATCGCCGCTCGATGTATGAACGTACGAGGTGTATTATATAAAAGTTGTATGAAAATAGTAATAATTATGAAAAATAAAGTATTACGAAATTACCTAAGTTTGGTGACTGACCGGCAGAGGGCGCTAGTGTCTATAAAACCGTGTTCAGTTTGTCGTCTGGCCGGCAGAGGGCGCTAGTGTCTATAAAACTGTGTTTAGTTTGTCTTCTGGCCGGCAGAGGGCGCTAGTGTCTATTAAACCGTGTTAAGTTCGGTGACTGACCGGCAGAGGGCGCTAGTGTCTATAAAACCGTGTTCAGTTTGTCGTCTGGCCGGCAGAGGGCGCTAGTGTCTATAAAACTGTGTTTAGTTTGTCTTCTGGCCGGCAGAGGGCGCTAGTGTCTATTAAACCGTGTTAAGTTCGGTGACTTGCCGGCAGAGGGCGCTAGTGTCTATAAAACCGTGTTCAGTGTGTCGTCTGGCCGGCAGAGGGCGCTAGTGTCTATAAAACTGTGTTTAGTTTGTCTTCTGGCCGGCAGAGGGCGCTAGTGTCTATTAAACCGTGTTAAGTTCGGTGACTGGCCGGCAGAGGGCGCTAGTGTCTATAAAAATGTGTTTAGTTTGTCGTCTCGCCGGCAGAGGGCGCTAGTGTCTATAAAACCGTGTTCAGTTTGTCGTCTGGCCGGCAGAGGGCGCTAGTGTCTATAAAACTGTGTTTAGTTTGTCTTCTGGCCGGCAGAGGGCGCTAGTGTCTATTAAACCGTGTTAAGTTCGGTGACTGACCGGCAGAGGGCGCTAGTGTCTATAAAACCGTGTTCAGTTTGTCGTCTGGCCGGCAGAGGGCGCTAGTGTCTATAAAACTGTGTTTAGTTTGTCTTCTGGCCGGCAGAGGGCGCTAGTGTCTATTAAACCGTGTTAAGTTCGGTGACTGGCCGGCAGAGGGCGCTAGTGTCTATAAAAATGTGTTTAGTTTGTCGTCTCGCCGGCAGAGGGCGCTAGTGTCTATAAAACCGTGTTCAGTTTGTCGTCTGGCCGGCAGAGGGCGCTAGTGTCTATAAAACTGTGTTTGGTTAGTCTTCTGGCCGGCAGAGGGCGCTAGTGTCTATAAAACAGTGTTAAGTTCGGTGACTGGCCGGCAGAGGGCGCTAGTGTCTATAAAACCGTATTAAGTTTGGTGTCTGGTCGGCAGGATATAGCAACTTGTCGAAAAAGTTGAATTGTGTAAATTGAATGGAAATTTTTTTTATGTAGAAGCCGTTCGAGGTATATTATATAAAAGTGTTATGAAAATATTAACAATAACGGAAAAAAGTATTATGAAATTAGATGGCCGCTCGATGTATGAACGTACGAGGTGTATTATATAAAAGTTTTATGAAAATAGAAATAATAATGAAAAACAAGTATTATGAAATTTAATTCCGCTCGATATAGGAACTTGTCGAGAAAGATGATTTGTGAAGTTGAATGGAGATGTTTTGTATGTAGAAGTCGTCCGAGGTGTATGACATAAAAGTGTTATGAAAATATTAACGATAAAGAAAAAAAGTATTATGAAATTAGATCGCCGCTCGATGTATGAACGTACGAGGTGTATTATATAAAAGTTTTATGAAAATAGTAATAATTATGAAAAACAAAGTATTACGAAATTACCTAAGTTTGGTGACTGACCGGCAGAGGGCGCTAGTGTCTATAAAACCGTGTTCAGTTTGTCGTCTGGCCGGCAGAGGGCGCTAGTGTCTATAAAACTGTGTTTAGTTTGTCTTCTGGCCGGCAGAGGGCGCTAGTGTCTATTAAACCGTGTTAAGTTCGGTGACTGGCCGGCAGAGGGCGCTAGTGTCTATAAAAAGGTGTTTAGTTTGTCGTCTCTCCGGCAGAGGGCGCTAGTGTCTATAAAACCGTGTTCAGTTTGTCGTCTGGCCGGCAGAGGGCGCTAGTGTCTATAAAACTGTGTTTGGTTTGTCTTCTGGCCGGCAGAGGGCGCTAGTGTCTATTAAACCGTGTTAAGTTCGGTGACTGGCCGGCAGAGGGCGCTAGTGTCTATAAAACAGTGTTAAGTTCGGTGACTGGCCGGCAGAGGGCGCTAGTGTCTATAAAACCGTATTAAGTTTGGTGTCTGGTCGGCAGGATATAGCAACTTGTCGAAAAAGTTGAATTGTGTAAATTGAATGGAAATTTTTTTTATGTAGAAGCCGTTCGAGGTATATTATATAAAAGTGTTATGAAAATATTAACAATAACGGAAAAAAGTATTATGAAATTAGATGGCCGCTCGATGTATGAACGTACGAGGTGTATTATATAAAAGTTTTATGAAAATAGAAATAATAATGAAAAACAAGTATTATGAAATTTAATTCCGCTCGATATAGGAACTTGTCGAGAAAGATGATTTGTGAAGTTGAATGGAGATGTTTTGTATGTAGAAGTCGTCCGAGGTGTATGACATAAAAGTGTTATGAAAATATTAACGATAAAGAAAAAAAGTATTATGAAATTAGATCGCCGCTCGATGTATGAACGTACGAGGTGTATTATATAAAAGTTTTATGAAAATAGTAATAATTATGAAAAACAAAGTATTACGAAATTACCTAAGTTTGGTGACTGACCGGCAGAGGGCGCTAGTGTCTATAAAAATGTGTTTAGTTTGTCGTCTCTCCGGCAGAGGGCGCTAGTGTCTATAAAACCGTGTTCAGTTTGTCGTCTCTCCGGCAGAGGGCGCTAGTGTCTATAAAACCGTGTTCAGTTTGTCGTCTGGCCGGCAGAGGGCGCTAGTGTCTATAAAACTGTGTTTGGTTAGTCTTCTGGCCGGCAGAGGGCGCTAGTGTCTATAAAACAGTGTTAAGTTCGGTGACTGGCCGGCAGAGGGCGCTAGTGTCTATAAAACAGTGTTAAGTTCGGTGACTGGCCGGCAGAGGGCGCTAGTGTCTATAAAACCGTATTAAGTTTGGTGTCTGGTCGGCAGGATATAGCAACTTGTCGAAAAAGTTGAATTGTGTAAATTGAATGGAAATTTTTTTTATGTAGAAGCCGTTCGAGGTATATTATATAAAAGTGTTATGAAAATATTAACAATAACGGAAAAAAGTATTATGAAATTAGATGGCCGCTCGATGTATGAACGTACGAGGTGTATTATATAAAAGTTTTATGAAAATAGAAATAATAATGAAAAACAAGTATTATGAAATTTAATTCCGCTCGATATAGGAACTTGTCGAGAAAGATGATATGTGAAGTTGAATGGAGATGTTTTGTATGTAGAAGTCGTCCGAGGTGTATGACATAAAAATGTTATGAAAATATTAACCATAAGGAAAAAAAGTATTATGAAATTAGATCGCCGCTCGATGTATGAACGTACGAGGTGTATTATATAAAAGTTGTATGAAAATAGAAATAATAATAAAAAACAAGTATTATGAAATTAAATTCCGCTCGATATAGGAACTTGTCGAGAAAGATGATTTGTGAAGTTGAATGGAGATGTTTTGTATGTAGAAGTCGTCCGAGGTGTATGACATAAAAATGTTATGAAAATATTAACCATAAGGAAAAAAAGTATTATGAAATTAGATCGCCGCTCGATGTATGAACGTACGAGGTGTATTATATAAAAGTTGTATGAAAATAGAAATAATAATAAAAAACAAGTATTATGAAATTAAATTCCGCTCGATATAGCAATTTGTCGAGAAAGATGATTTGTGAAAATTGAGTGGAGATGTTTTGTATTTAAAAGCCGTCCGAGGTGTATGACATAAAAGTGTTATGAAAATATTAACAATAAGGAAAAAAAGTATTATGAAATTAGATCGCCGCTCGATGTATGAACGTACGAGGTGTATTATATAAAAGTTGTATGAAAATAGAAATAATAATAAAAAACAAGTATTATGAAATTAGATCGCCGCTCGATGTATGAACGTACGAGGTGTATTATATAAAAGTTGTATGAAAATAGAAATAATAATAAAAAACAAGTATTATGAAATTAAATTCCGCTCGATATAGGAACTTGTCGAGAAAGATGATTTGTGAAGTTGAATGGAGATGTTTTGTATGTAGAAGTCGTCCGAGGTGTATGACATAAAAATGTTATGAAAATATTAACCATAAGGAAAAAAAGTATTATGAAATTAGATCGCCGCTCGATGTATGAACGTACGAGGTGTATTATATAAAAGTTGTATGAAAATAGAAATAATAATAAAAAACAAGTATTATGAAATTAAATTCCGCTCGATATAGCAATTTGTCGAGAAAGATGATTTGTGAAAATTGAGTGGAGATGTTTTGTATTTAAAAGCCGTCCGAGGTGTATGACATAAAAGTGTTATGAAAATATTAACAATAAGGAAAAAAAGTATTATGAAATTAGATCGCCGCTCGATGTATGAACGTACGAGGTGTATTATATAAAAGTTGTATGAAAATAGAAATAATAATGAAAAACAAGTATTATGAAATTAAATTCCGCTCGATATAGGAACTTGTCGAAAAAGATGATTTGTGAAGTTGAATGGAGATGTTTTGTATGTAGAAGTCGTCCGAGGTGTATGACATAAAAATGTTATGAAAATATTAACCATAAGGAAAAAAAGTATTATGAAATTAGATCGCCGCTCGATGTATGAACGTACGAGGTGTATTATATAAAAGTTGTATGAAAATAGAAATAATAATAAAAAACAAGTATTATGAAATTTAATTCCGCTCGATATAGGAACTTGTCGAGAAAGATGATTTGTGAAGTTGAATGGAGATGTTTTGTATGTAGAAGTCGTCCGAGGTGTATGACATAAAAGTGTTATGAAAATATTAACGATAAAGAAAAAAAGTATTATGAAATTAGATCGCCGCTCGATGTATGAACGTACGAGGTGTATTATATAAAAGTTGTATGAAAATAGTAATAATTATGAAAAATAAAGTATTACGAAATTACCTAAGTTTGGTGACTGACCGGCAGAGGGCGCTAGTGTCTATAAAACCGTGTTCAGTTTGTCGTCTGGCCGGCAGAGGGCGCTAGTGTCTATAAAACTGTGTTTAGTTTGTCTTCTGGCCGGCAGAGGGCGCTAGTGTCTATTAAACCGTGTTAAGTTCGGTGACTGACCGGCAGAGGGCGCTAGTGTCTATAAAACCGTGTTCAGTTTGTCGTCTGGCCGGCAGAGGGCGCTAGTGTCTATAAAACTGTGTTTAGTTTGTCTTCTGGCCGGCAGAGGGCGCTAGTGTCTATTAAACCGTGTTAAGTTCGGTGACTGACCGGCAGAGGGCGCTAGTGTCTATAAAACCGTGTTCAGTTTGTCGTCTGGCCGGCAGAGGGCGCTAGTGTCTATAAAACTGTGTTTAGTTTGTCTTCTGGCCGGCAGAGGGCGCTAGTGTCTATTAAACCGTGTTAAGTTCGGTGACTGGCCGGCAGAGGGCGCTAGTGTCTATAAAAATGTGTTTAGTTTGTCGTCTCGCCGGCAGAGGGCGCTAGTGTCTATAAAACCGTGTTCAGTTTGTCGTCTGGCCGGCAGAGGGCGCTAGTGTCTATAAAACTGTGTTTAGTTTGTCTTCTGGCCGGCAGAGGGCGCTAGTGTCTATTAAACCGTGTTAAGTTCGGTGACTGACCGGCAGAGGGCGCTAGTGTCTATAAAACCGTGTTCAGTTTGTCGTCTGGCCGGCAGAGGGCGCTAGTGTCTATAAAACTGTGTTTAGTTTGTCTTCTGGCCGGCAGAGGGCGCTAGTGTCTATTAAACCGTGTTAAGTTCGGTGACTGGCCGGCAGAGGGCGCTAGTGTCTATAAAAATGTGTTTAGTTTGTCGTCTCGCCGGCAGAGGGCGCTAGTGTCTATAAAACCGTGTTCAGTTTGTCGTCTGGCCGGCAGAGGGCGCTAGTGTCTATAAAACTGTGTTTGGTTAGTCTTCTGGCCGGCAGAGGGCGCTAGTGTCTATAAAACAGTGTTAAGTTCGGTGACTGGCCGGCAGAGGGCGCTAGTGTCTATAAAACCGTATTAAGTTTGGTGTCTGGTCGGCAGGATATAGCAACTTGTCGAAAAAGTTGAATTGTGTAAATTGAATGGAAATTTTTTTTATGTAGAAGCCGTTCGAGGTATATTATATAAAAGTGTTATGAAAATATTAACAATAACGGAAAAAAGTATTATGAAATTAGATGGCCGCTCGATGTATGAACGTACGAGGTGTATTATATAAAAGTTTTATGAAAATAGAAATAATAATGAAAAACAAGTATTATGAAATTTAATTCCGCTCGATATAGGAACTTGTCGAGAAAGATGATTTGTGAAGTTGAATGGAGATGTTTTGTATGTAGAAGTCGTCCGAGGTGTATGACATAAAAGTGTTATGAAAATATTAACGATAAAGAAAAAAAGTATTATGAAATTAGATCGCCGCTCGATGTATGAACGTACGAGGTGTATTATATAAAAGTTTTATGAAAATAGTAATAATTATGAAAAACAAAGTATTACGAAATTACCTAAGTTTGGTGACTGACCGGCAGAGGGCGCTAGTGTCTATAAAACCGTGTTCAGTTTGTCGTCTGGCCGGCAGAGGGCGCTAGTGTCTATAAAACTGTGTTTAGTTTGTCTTCTGGCCGGCAGAGGGCGCTAGTGTCTATTAAACCGTGTTAAGTTCGGTGACTGGCCGGCAGAGGGCGCTAGTGTCTATAAAAAGGTGTTTAGTTTGTCGTCTCTCCGGCAGAGGGCGCTAGTGTCTATAAAACCGTGTTCAGTTTGTCGTCTGGCCGGCAGAGGGCGCTAGTGTCTATAAAACTGTGTTTGGTTTGTCTTCTGGCCGGCAGAGGGCGCTAGTGTCTATTAAACCGTGTTAAGTTCGGTGACTGGCCGGCAGAGGGCGCTAGTGTCTATAAAACAGTGTTAAGTTCGGTGACTGGCCGGCAGAGGGCGCTAGTGTCTATAAAACCGTATTAAGTTTGGTGTCTGGTCGGCAGGATATAGCAACTTGTCGAAAAAGTTGAATTGTGTAAATTGAATGGAAATTTTTTTTATGTAGAAGCCGTTCGAGGTATATTATATAAAAGTGTTATGAAAATATTAACAATAACGGAAAAAAGTATTATGAAATTAGATGGCCGCTCGATGTATGAACGTACGAGGTGTATTATATAAAAGTTTTATGAAAATAGAAATAATAATGAAAAACAAGTATTATGAAATTTAATTCCGCTCGATATAGGAACTTGTCGAGAAAGATGATTTGTGAAGTTGAATGGAGATGTTTTGTATGTAGAAGTCGTCCGAGGTGTATGACATAAAAGTGTTATGAAAATATTAACGATAAAGAAAAAAAGTATTATGAAATTAGATCGCCGCTCGATGTATGAACGTACGAGGTGTATTATATAAAAGTTTTATGAAAATAGTAATAATTATGAAAAACAAAGTATTACGAAATTACCTAAGTTTGGTGACTGACCGGCAGAGGGCGCTAGTGTCTATAAAAATGTGTTTAGTTTGTCGTCTCTCCGGCAGAGGGCGCTAGTGTCTATAAAACCGTGTTCAGTTTGTCGTCTCTCCGGCAGAGGGCGCTAGTGTCTATAAAACCGTGTTCAGTTTGTCGTCTGGCCGGCAGAGGGCGCTAGTGTCTATAAAACTGTGTTTGGTTAGTCTTCTGGCCGGCAGAGGGCGCTAGTGTCTATAAAACAGTGTTAAGTTCGGTGACTGGCCGGCAGAGGGCGCTAGTGTCTATAAAACAGTGTTAAGTTCGGTGACTGGCCGGCAGAGGGCGCTAGTGTCTATAAAACCGTATTAAGTTTGGTGTCTGGTCGGCAGGATATAGCAACTTGTCGAAAAAGTTGAATTGTGTAAATTGAATGGAAATTTTTTTTATGTAGAAGCCGTTCGAGGTATATTATATAAAAGTGTTATGAAAATATTAACAATAACGGAAAAAAGTATTATGAAATTAGATGGCCGCTCGATGTATGAACGTACGAGGTGTATTATATAAAAGTTTTATGAAAATAGAAATAATAATGAAAAACAAGTATTATGAAATTTAATTCCGCTCGATATAGGAACTTGTCGAGAAAGATGATTTGTGAAGTTGAATGGAGATGTTTTGTATGTAGAAGTCGTCCGAGGTGTATGACATAAAAGTGTTATGAAAATATTAACGATAAAGAAAAAAAGTATTATGAAATTAGATCGCCGCTCGATGTATGAACGTACGAGGTGTATTATATAAAAGTTTTATGAAAATAGTAATAATTATGAAAAACAAAGTATTACGAAATTACCTAAGTTTGGTGACTGACCGGCAGAGGGCGCTAGTGTCTATAAAACCGTGTTCAGTTTGTCGTCTGGCCGGCAGAGGGCGCTAGTGTCTATAAAACCGTGTTCAGTTTGTCGTCTGGCCGGCAGAGGGCGCTAGTGTCTATAAAACTGTGTTTAGTTTGTCTTCTGGCCGGCAGAGGGCGCTAGTGTCTATTAAACCGTGTTAAGTTCGGTGACTGACCGGCAGAGGGCGCTAGTGTCTATAAAACCGTGTTCAGTTTGTCGTCTGGCCGGCAGAGGGCGCTAGTGTCTATAAAACTGTGTTTAGTTTGTCTTCTGGCCGGCAGAGGGCGCTAGTGTCTATTAAACCGTGTTAAGTTCGGTGACTGGCCGGCAGAGGGCGCTAGTGTCTATAAAAATGTGTTTAGTTTGTCGTCTCTCCGGCAGAGGGCGCTAGTGTCTATAAAACCGTGTTCAGTTTGTCGTCTGGCCGGCAGAGGGCGCTAGTGTCTATAAAACTGTGTTTGGTTAGTCTTCTGGCCGGCAGAGGGCGCTAGTGTCTATAAAACAGTGTTAAGTTCGGTGACTGGCCGGCAGAGGGCGCTAGTGTCTATAAAACAGTGTTAAGTTCGGTGACTGGCCGGCAGAGGGCGCTAGTGTCTATAAAACCGTATTAAGTTTGGTGTCTGGTCGGCAGGATATAGCAACTTGTCGAAAAAGTTGAATTGTGTAAATTGAATGGAAATTTTTTTTATGTAGAAGCCGTTCGAGGTATATTATATAAAAGTGTTATGAAAATATTAACAATAACGGAAAAAAGTATTATGAAATTAGATGGCCGCTCGATGTATGAACGTACGAGGTGTATTATATAAAAGTTTTATGAAAATAGAAATAATAATGAAAAACAAGTATTATGAAATTTAATTCCGCTCGATATAGGAACTTGTCGAGAAAGATGATTTGTGAAGTTGAATGGAGATGTTTTGTATGTAGAAGTCGTCCGAGGTGTATGACATAAAAGTGTTATGAAAATATTAACGATAAAGAAAAAAAGTATTATGAAATTAGATCGCCGCTCGATGTATGAACGTACGAGGTGTATTATATAAAAGTTTTATGAAAATAGTAATAATTATGAAAAACAAAGTATTACGAAATTACCTAAGTTTGGTGACTGACCGGCAGAGGGCGCTAGTGTCTATAAAACCGTGTTCAGTTTGTCGTCTGGCCGGCAGAGGGCGCTAGTGTCTATAAAACTGTGTTTAGTTTGTCTTCTGGCCGGCAGAGGGCGCTAGTGTCTATTAAACCGTGTTAAGTTCGGTGACTGGCCGGCAGAGGGCGCTAGTGTCTATAAAAATGTGTTTAGTTTGTCGTCTCACCGGCAGAGGGCGCTAGTGTCTATAAAACCGTGTTCAGTTTGTCGTCTGGCCGGCAGAGGGCGCTAGTGTCTATAAAACTGTGTTTAGTTTGTCTTCTGGCCGGCAGAGGGCGCTAGTGTCTATTAAACCGTGTTAAGTTCGGTGACTGACCGGCAGAGGGCGCTAGTGTCTATAAAACCGTGTTCAGTTTGTCGTCTGGCCGGCAGAGGGCGCTAGTGTCTATAAAACTGTGTTTAGTTTGTCTTCTGGCCGGCAGAGGGCGCTAGTGTCTATTAAACCGTGTTAAGTTCGGTGACTGGCCGGCAGAGGGCGCTAGTGTCTATAAAAATGTGTTTAGTTTGTCGTCTCGCCGGCAGAGGGCGCTAGTGTCTATAAAACCGTGTTCAGTTTGTCGTCTGGCCGGCAGAGGGCGCTAGTGTCTATAAAACTGTGTTTGGTTAGTCTTCTGGCCGGCAGAGGGCGCTAGTGTCTATAAAACAGTGTTAAGTTCGGTGACTGGCCGGCAGAGGGCGCTAGTGTCTATAAAACCGTATTAAGTTTGGTGTCTGGTCGGCAGGATATAGCAACTTGTCGAAAAAGTTGAATTGTGTAAATTGAATGGAAATTTTTTTTATGTAGAAGCCGTTCGAGGTATATTATATAAAAGTGTTATGAAAATATTAACAATAACGGAAAAAAGTATTATGAAATTAGATGGCCGCTCGATGTATGAACGTACGAGGTGTATTATATAAAAGTTTTATGAAAATAGAAATAATAATGAAAAACAAGTATTATGAAATTTAATTCCGCTCGATATAGGAACTTGTCGAGAAAGATGATTTGTGAAGTTGAATGGAGATGTTTTGTATGTAGAAGTCGTCCGAGGTGTATGACATAAAAGTGTTATGAAAATATTAACGATAAAGAAAAAAAGTATTATGAAATTAGATCGCCGCTCGATGTATGAACGTACGAGGTGTATTATATAAAAGTTTTATGAAAATAGTAATAATTATGAAAAACAAAGTATTACGAAATTACCTAAGTTTGGTGACTGACCGGCAGAGGGCGCTAGTGTCTATAAAACCGTGTTCAGTTTGTCGTCTGGCCGGCAGAGGGCGCTAGTGTCTATAAAACTGTGTTTAGTTTGTCTTCTGGCCGGCAGAGGGCGCTAGTGTCTATTAAACCGTGTTAAGTTCGGTGACTGGCCGGCAGAGGGCGCTAGTGTCTATAAAAAGGTGTTTAGTTTGTCGTCTCTCCGGCAGAGGGCGCTAGTGTCTATAAAACCGTGTTCAGTTTGTCGTCTGGCCGGCAGAGGGCGCTAGTGTCTATAAAACTGTGTTTGGTTCGTCTTCTGGCCGGAAGAGGGCGCTAGTGTCTATTAAACCGTGTTAAGTTCGGTGACTGGCCGGCAGAGGGCGCTAGTGTCTATAAAACAGTGTTAAGTTCGGTGACTGGCCGGCAGAGGGCGCTAGTGTCTATAAAACCGTATTAAGTTTGGTGTCTGGTCGGCAGGATATAGCAACTTGTCGAAAAAGTTGAATTGTGTAAATTGAATGGAAATTTTTTTTATGTAGAAGCCGTTCGAGGTATATTATATAAAAGTGTTATGAAAATATTAACAATAACGGAAAAAAGTATTATGAAATTAGATGGCCGCTCGATGTATGAACGTACGAGGTGTATTATATAAAAGTTTTATGAAAATAGAAATAATAATGAAAAACAAGTATTATGAAATTTAATTCCGCTCGATATAGGAACTTGTCGAGAAAGATGATTTGTGAAGTTGAATGGAGATGTTTTGTATGTAGAAGTCGTCCGAGGTGTATGACATAAAAGTGTTATGAAAATATTAACGATAAAGAAAAAAAGTATTATGAAATTAGATCGCCGCTCGATGTATGAACGTACGAGGTGTATTATATAAAAGTTTTATGAAAATAGTAATAATTATGAAAAACAAAGTATTACGAAATTACCTAAGTTTGGTGACTGACCGGCAGAGGGCGCTAGTGTCTATAAAAATGTGTTTAGTTTGTCGTCTCTCCGGCAGAGGGCGCTAGTGTCTATAAAACCGTGTTCAGTTTGTCGTCTCTCCGGCAGAGGGCGCTAGTGTCTATAAAACCGTGTTCAGTTTGTCGTCTGGCCGGCAGAGGGCGCTAGTGTCTATAAAACTGTGTTTGGTTAGTCTTCTGGCCGGCAGAGGGCGCTAGTGTCTATAAAACAGTGTTAAGTTCGGTGACTGGCCGGCAGAGGGCGCTAGTGTCTATAAAACAGTGTTAAGTTCGGTGACTGGCCGGCAGAGGGCGCTAGTGTCTATAAAACCGTATTAAGTTTGGTGTCTGGTCGGCAGGATATAGCAACTTGTCGAAAAAGTTGAATTGTGTAAATTGAATGGAAATTTTTTTTATGTAGAAGCCGTTCGAGGTATATTATATAAAAGTGTTATGAAAATATTAACAATAACGGAAAAAAGTATTATGAAATTAGATGGCCGCTCGATGTATGAACGTACGAGGTGTATTATATAAAAGTTTTATGAAAATAGAAATAATAATGAAAAACAAGTATTATGAAATTTAATTCCGCTCGATATAGGAACTTGTCGAGAAAGATGATTTGTGAAGTTGAATGGAGATGTTTTGTATGTAGAAGTCGTCCGAGGTGTATGACATAAAAGTGTTATGAAAATATTAACGATAAAGAAAAAAAGTATTATGAAATTAGATCGCCGCTCGATGTATGAACGTACGAGGTGTATTATATAAAAGTTTTATGAAAATAGTAATAATTATGAAAAACAAAGTATTACGAAATTACCTAAGTTTGGTGACTGACCGGCAGAGGGCGCTAGTGTCTATAAAACCGTGTTCAGTTTGTCGTCTGGCCGGCAGAGGGCGCTAGTGTCTATAAAACTGTGTTTAGTTTGTCTTCTGGCCGGCAGAGGGCGCTAGTGTCTATTAAACCGTGTTAAGTTCGGTGACTGGCCGGCAGAGGGCGCTAGTGTCTATAAAAAGGTGTTTAGTTTGTCGTCTCTCCGGCAGAGGGCGCTAGTGTCTATAAAACCGTGTTCAGTTTGTCGTCTGGCCGGCAGAGGGCGCTAGTGTCTATAAAACTGTGTTTGGTTTGTCTTCTGGCCGGCAGAGGGCGCTAGTGTCTATTAAACCGTGTTAAGTTCGGTGACTGGCCGGCAGAGGGCGCTAGTGTCTATAAAACAGTGTTAAGTTCGGTGACTGGCCGGCAGAGGGCGCTAGTGTCTATAAAACCGTATTAAGTTTGGTGTCTGGTCGGCAGGATATAGCAACTTGTCGAAAAAGTTGAATTGTGTAAATTGAATGGAAATTTTTTTTATGTAGAAGCCGTTCGAGGTATATTATATAAAAGTGTTATGAAAATATTAACAATAACGGAAAAAAGTATTATGAAATTAGATGGCCGCTCGATGTATGAACGTACGAGGTGTATTATATAAAAGTTTTATGAAAATAGAAATAATAATGAAAAACAAGTATTATGAAATTTAATTCCGCTCGATATAGGAACTTGTCGAGAAAGATGATTTGTGAAGTTGAATGGAGATGTTTTGTATGTAGAAGTCGTCCGAGGTGTATGACATAAAAGTGTTATGAAAATATTAACGATAAAGAAAAAAAGTATTATGAAATTAGATCGCCGCTCGATGTATGAACGTACGAGGTGTATTATATAAAAGTTTTATGAAAATAGTAATAATTATGAAAAACAAAGTATTACGAAATTACCTAAGTTTGGTGACTGACCGGCAGAGGGCGCTAGTGTCTATAAAAATGTGTTTAGTTTGTCGTCTCTCCGGCAGAGGGCGCTAGTGTCTATAAAACCGTGTTCAGTTTGTCGTCTCTCCGGCAGAGGGCGCTAGTGTCTATAAAACCGTGTTCAGTTTGTCGTCTGGCCGGCAGAGGGCGCTAGTGTCTATAAAACTGTGTTTGGTTAGTCTTCTGGCCGGCAGAGGGCGCTAGTGTCTATAAAACAGTGTTAAGTTCGGTGACTGGCCGGCAGAGGGCGCTAGTGTCTATAAAACAGTGTTAAGTTCGGTGACTGGCCGGCAGAGGGCGCTAGTGTCTATAAAACCGTATTAAGTTTGGTGTCTGGTCGGCAGGATATAGCAACTTGTCGAAAAAGTTGAATTGTGTAAATTGAATGGAAATTTTTTTTATGTAGAAGCCGTTCGAGGTATATTATATAAAAGTGTTATGAAAATATTAACAATAACGGAAAAAAGTATTATGAAATTAGATGGCCGCTCGATGTATGAACGTACGAGGTGTATTATATAAAAGTTTTATGAAAATAGAAATAATAATGAAAAACAAGTATTATGAAATTTAATTCCGCTCGATATAGGAACTTGTCGAGAAAGATGATTTGTGAAGTTGAATGGAGATGTTTTGTATGTAGAAGTCGTCCGAGGTGTATGACATAAAAGTGTTATGAAAATATTAACGATAAAGAAAAAAAGTATTATGAAATTAGATCGCCGCTCGATGTATGAACGTACGAGGTGTATTATATAAAAGTTTTATGAAAATAGTAATAATTATGAAAAACAAAGTATTAC
>NW_026613964.1:175000-184135 GCF_026250575.1 Diorhabda carinulata
TGAAGAGAGCAGTAATATATTCATTCACCTCTTTTCTCACTCCCTCTCTATGGCGGTCTAGGTTGGTGAATTGAGAGTAACGGAATAAAGTGCTATCATAAGTATTCCATCCGTCATTAGCGTGCCAATAATCGTATAAAAACGTAGAGATTGTATTGTGCCGGTGTTCTATCGCAATGGGTACGAACTCCTCAGCATTCGGATTAAGACTCTGACGATCTTTAAAGCTTGAGTCCCTGCCTCGACCTCTAGGACTCTCGAGAAGAGAGAACTCCACTACTTCGCCTTCTGCTTCCTCGTGGGGCCGCGCGTTTTCGTTCTCAAGTTGTTCGAGAACGTCTACGCGGGCCTCGATGTTATTTTCTTTTCTTAAGAATTCGAGGAGTTCCTTGTATCTATCCTGTTTCCGTCTATATTTGATAGAGTCGATTGTACGGTTAGGATAGATACTTTGGAGATGTTTATTTATGAAACGGCCAGTATAGGCGAGTTCGTGTTTGGCCATCTCTATATAGTCCTCATCCTCGAATTCAACGGGGGCATTAGGCTTTTCGTAGAGATTCTCAAGCTCCTCATTGTACTCCACGGGGTGTGCTCTCCGCATGTGCTGTCGCATTCCAGCGTATGTTTTATAAGTTTGTTTGCATACGGAGCAAACATTGCCGTCAGCCGGGGGTGCACCCCGGCAGCGTAGCCTTCTTAAATGGGTCTGAAGCCCAGTATCAGTGGCGAAAGTTTTACCACATATGCACAAGACCATAGTTCTAGGACTGAAACTAGGTCTGTCGTAAGTTCGATTCAATAAATATGGGATAGTTGGGTAGACAGGAAAAGACTTGTCTACCACTTAGATAAAAAGTCGGAAGGTGTACTATCCCTAAAACTAAAACCCCCAGGAGTCTGGAGGTGGGCACGGTCCGATAAGGGAGCCAGATAGGTGACCGTGGGGCAGTCTTCGGATGATCCCAATCTCTTAGAATAGACAAGAGATTGCCGTGTTGGATCAAGACTAAGAATCCTATCTGGGGCGCTCTGTACGTTAGCCACGCTAAAATAAATTCTAGCGTGTTACCGACTCTACCACGGGGAGGTGTACAGAACTTGATTAGGAGGGGCTGCAAACTTTAAAAGCTCACAACCGGGGATTCAAAGGCTTTGAGTGAATTTAACAGAAATGGTCGCCCTGTTGCTTTCTAAACCGCCTTCAAAAGTTCCGGTCGCAAAACTCTCTCCGCTACAGTTCCTAACCCTTAAGAGAGTCATAGTTACTCCCGCCGTTTACCCGCGCTTGCTTGAATTTCTTCACTTTGACATTCAGAGCACTGGGCAGAAATCACATTGAGTCAACACCCGTTGGGGCCATCGCAATGCTTTGTTTTAATTAGACAGTCGGATTCCCCTAGTCCGTGCCAGTTCTGAGCTGACCGTTGAATGGCGGCCGAAGAGGATATCCAAATACCGATTAAGGTAATATGGAACCTCGCAGCAAGACGGTTCCGCGGGAGGCCAAGGCACGGGACCGAACTCGGATTCATAATTATCACAAACTCCAACCAGGAAGGAAAGAGAGATGCTCCAATTACTTCACCTCGCCCAGGCCCGGCACGTCAGCCGTGACCCACTTCCTCGCCAAGCCCGACACGCCCCGATCCTCAGAGCCAATCCTTATCCCGAAGTTACGGATCCAATTTGCCGACTTCCCTTACCTACATTATTCTATCGACTAGAGGCTCTTCACCTTGGAGACCTGCTGCGGATATGGGTACGAACCGGCGCGAGCCTCCACGTGGCCCTCTCCTGGATTTTCAAGGTCCGAGGGGAAGATCCGGACACCGCTGCAACTGCGGTGCTCTTCGCGTTCCAAACCATATCTCCCTGCTAGAGGATTCCATGGAACTCGAACGCTTATGCAGAAAAGAAAACTCTTCCCGGATCTCCCGACGGCGTCTCCAGGTCCTTTTGGGTTACCCCGACGAACTCTCTTGCGAGGGCCCGACTTTTTGACGGTTCCGCTGCCGGGTTCCGGAATAGGAACCGGATTCCCTTTCGCCCGATGGGTGTGTACAAACTTTTTACGTAAGTAAATAAAGCTACACCACATCAACATCGGCTTTCGCCTAGGGCTTAGGATCGACTGACTCGTGTGCAACGGCTGTTCACACGAAACCCTTCTCCACGTCAGTCCTCCAGGGCCTCGCTGGAGTATTTGCTACTACCACCAAGATCTGCACCGACGGCGGCTCCAGACGGCCTCACGGCCAATCCTTCTGCGCACACCGCCGCGACCCTCCTACTCGTCAGAGCTTCATGGTCGCGCGCAAAACGCGAACCGCACATGCCGCTGACGGTCGAGTATAAGCACGACGCTTCAGCGCCATCCATTTTCAGGGCTAGTAACTTCGGCAGGTGAGTTGTTACACACTCCTTGGCGGATTCCGACTTCCATGGCCACCGTCCTGCTGTCTTAAGTTACCAACGCCTTTCATGGTATCCCATAAGCGTCGATTTTGGCGCTTTAACTCGACGTTTGGTTCATCCCACAGCGCCAGTTCTGCTTACCAAAAATGGCCCACTTGGCACTCTGATTCGAGTCTCGCGGCTTCATAAGTTCGAGCAAGCCGGAGATCTCACCCATTTAAAGTTTGAGAATAGGTTGAGGTCGTTTCGACCCCAATGCCTCTAATCATTCGCTTTACCGGATGAAACTCGTACGCTACGAGCGCCAGCTATCCTGAGGGAAACTTCGGAGGGAACCAGCTACTAGATGGTTCGATTAGTCTTTCGCCCCTATACCCAGTTCCGACGATCGATTTGCACGTCAGAATCGCTACGGACCTCCATCAGGGTTTCCCCTGACTTCGTCCTGACCAGGCATAGTTCACCATCTTTCGGGTCCCAGCGTGTACGCTCTTGGTGCGCCTCTTCTCGTAATGAGAACGAGACGCCCCGGGAGTGCGAAGCGTTTACAATTTTTATTTGCAAATCGCTTATCCTCCCTTGGTCTACGCGAGGTAAACCTTTACTTTCATTACGCCTTTAGGTTTAGTTATTTCCCAATGACTCGCGCACATGCTAGACTCCTTGGTCCGTGTTTCAAGACGGGTCCTGAAATTACCCAAATCGATAGCGTCGTTGATCGGCGTTTCAAAACGAGGTCTGTTCGAGAACACCGTAACCAACAGTCGTTCCGGGACAGAATCGGCATTATGTCCGATTACCGTCAAACACGAAACGCTCTTGCTACGGGCCGAACGCTAATTAATCTAGCGGCCCCGCGCCATATTTCTACCGTCGAGCGAGTCTGTCGGAACATCGAGGGTCCCCATGAATTCGAATAAAATCAAGTGGTCTACCACCTCGAGTCTTAGACAGACACCCAACGGATCACGACGTCCTACTAGAGGAAAAGTGCACGCGTTCGATATCGATTAGAAAAACGTAAAACGCGATTTATTGTAATATGCCGAAACACAAACAATATCCGTCATACAAACGTTCAACTTCAATTATCGAAACGCGAATGAATTTCCTCTTTCGACCTTTCGGGTTTCTCAGGTTTACCCCTGAACGGTTTCACGTACTCTTGAACTCTCTCTTCAAAGTGCTTTTCAACTTTCCCTCACGGTACTTGTTCGCTATCGGTCTCGTGGTCATATTTAGCCTTAGATGGAGTTTACCACCCACTTAGGGCTGCACTCTCAAGCAACCCGACTCTCAGGAGAGATCCTCACGCAATCGGCAACGGTCGCTACGGGCCTGGCACCCTCTATGGGCTGTGGCCCCGTTCAAGAAGGACTTGGACGCGCCGCACGATCTCGTGATAAACGGATCCTCCCTAACACCACATTTCCCGGTGGCCGATATCGACCACGGGATTCGGTGCTGGGCTTTTCCCTGTTCGCTCGCAGCTACTGAGGGAATCCTAGTTAGTTTCTTTTCCTCCGCTTAGTAATATGCTTAAATTCAGCGGGTAATCTCACCTGCTCTGAGGTCGATATATTATAATATATCTCGTATAATATTTAAATACAATTCGCCAAACTATCATAATCATCTCTCATATGAAATATAACATTATTTGTTTTTATTTAAAGAGTCGGCAGCAGCAGCAGCAGCATCAGCATCAGCATCAGCAACACACCACCAGCCTTTATACATATATAATATTTTTAATATATATAATTCATATATTTTGTCGATATACCGTGTGTATAAATGATATAAATAAAACACTGGTCAGACGTCCAGTCTTCGAAACTTTATTATTTCTCTCGGACACGACGACCGCGTTATCATTTTATCATAAATATATTATATATACACACACTTATTTATCGACTATATATACGTCGTATATATGTATAATATATATATATTATATATAAATATAACTCTCTACCAAACAAATTTTATGTATTTCATATAAATACACGATTAATTTATGGTATAGCGGGTTGTGTTCAAAAATTGCGTAACTTTTTCTATAAAAATTTACGCTGCTTTTCGCACTTTAGGATGCCGCACAAATACAAAAAAAAATACGCACAAGTTTGTATGTGCATGTGTTTTTTCTTAATTAGTGTGCGTTATTGTTTCACATCCAACACGCTTAGGCATTATTTTTCTTTAATAAATAGAAAAATTTTAAATTCTAAGCAGTCTTTTAAATTGATACGACCCTCAGTCAGGAGTGGTCCGGGAACGAGTATCCGAGGACCGCAATGTGCGTTCGAAATGTCGATGTTCATGTGTCCTGCAGTTCACAAGTTGACGCGCAATTAGCTGCGTTCTTCATCGACCCACGAGCCAAGTGATTCACCGTTCAGGGTAATCATTTTATTATTATGTCGTTTTCTCATATTCTATTCGTCGTATTTTTAATATTTGATTATTATTAAATTAATAATATTATTATAATATCTTATACGCGTATAGAAAATTTATATAACGACATTTTATATATATATATATATATATATATATATATATATATATTATAATAAATGGTAATTATTCGAAACTTTTAGAGAAATTATAATATCGTACTTTGATATATCTGATAAATTTTAACCGCTGCACATGTTTTATTACAAACGAGGCGCGCATAGACAGATATCTCGCACGATATATTCCTCCTCTATATATTATTACAGTTTTTTTTTTTATCTTGAAAGTTTTATACAAATTTCGACGGTCGGGCGTAAATCTTCGAACACCTTCGAAATAATACATAAAATATTATTTCTAAAACGAATTTTTATACATATCGATAGAATCGACATGTGCTTAAATTTCGTTTAGGTACCCGGATGAAAATGTCTCAATAACATAATCATCACATATAATCTTGTCGATATTTTCTTGTATTACCTTCAAACGATAAAAAACTTAGGTAATAATATAATAAACGAAATAAAATTTATCCATAAAAATATAGACACACACACGACAACAGACGACGTTTCAATAAACTATATATTTTTCGTTTATTATAATAACGATTCTTTATCAGAACGTTTTTAGTTAACAAGAAATTTTGTTAATGATCGTTCCGTCAATCGTTATAATATATAATAATACATATGTTGTTATTGTTGTGTCGTCATCGTCGTCGACGCCTTCTATAAACTATGATAAAAATTTTTCGTTATATTTTTATTGGAAAAATTTATATATGTAAATATATTTTTATAGACGTATGAATTATATTTATCTTTTTTTTTTTAATTTTATTCGAAACTTGTTCGAATTTTGTAAAAATTAAAAAAAGATTTCAATATATATACATCTATAATATATATATATATATATATATATATATAATTTATAACATATATAAATTTCTTTTGAAGAGTTCGATAATTTTGTAGAAGAAAATTCTCTTTTACAATTAATACAGACTTGATTTCGTTTTTTTTTTTTTGTTTAAAAACGAACAAATACTCTGTAATGATCCTTCCGCAGGTTCACCTACGGAAACCTTGTTACGACTTTTACTTCCTCTAAATGATCAAGTTTGGTCATCTTTCCGAAGCATCGGCGACGCCGAAACGCCACCGCGCTCAGTCCGAAGACCTCACTAAATCATTCAATCGGTAGTAGCGACGGGCGGTGTGTACAAAGGGCAGGGACGTAATCAACGCGAGCTTATGACTCGCGCTTACTGGGAATTCCTCGTTCATGGGGAACAATTGCAAGCCCCAATCCCTAGCACGAAGGAGGTTCAGCGGGTTACCCGGGCCGCTCGGCCAGGGAGGACACGCTGATTCCTTCAGTGTAGCGCGCGTGCGGCCCAGAACATCTAAGGGCATCACAGACCTGTTATTGCTCAATCTCGTGCGGCTAGAAGCCGCCTGTCCCTCTAAGAAGAATTATTTGTACGCCGACAGTAAAAACCGCGAACGGCAAGAGCCGAAACTCAATACCGACGGGCCTTTGGGATGTCGAAATACGCCTAGTTAGCAGGCTAGAGTCTCGTTCGTTATCGGAATTAACCAGACAAATCGCTCCACCAACTAAGAACGGCCATGCACCACCACCCACCGAATCAAGAAAGAGCTCTCAATCTGTCAATCCTTCCGGTGTCCGGGCCTGGTGAGGTTTCCCGTGTTGAGTCAAATTAAGCCGCAGGCTCCACTCCTGGTGGTGCCCTTCCGTCAATTCCTTTAAGTTTCAGCTTTGCAACCATACTTCCCCCGGAACCCAAAAGCTTTGGTTTCCCGGAAGCTGCCCGCCGAGTCATCGGAGGAACGTCGGCGGATCGCTAGCTGGCATCGTTTATGGTTAGAACTAGGGCGGTATCTGATCGCCTTCGAACCTCTAACTTTCGTTCTTGATCAATGAAAGCGTTTTTGGCAAATGCTTTCGCTTCTGTCCGTCTTGCGACGATCCAAGAATTTCACCTCTAACGTCGCAATACGAATGCCCCCATCCGTTCCTATTAATCATTACCTCGGGGTTCCGAAAACCAACAAAATAGAACCGAGGTCCTATTCCATTATTCCATGCACACAGTATTCAGGCAAAATTTTGGCCTGCTTTAAGCACTCTAATTTGTTCAAAGTAAACGTGCCGGCCCACCTCGACACTCAGTCAAGAGCACCGCGGCGGGATTGAGTTGGGCCGCCCTTGCGAGCTAAGCCCACCGGCAGGACGTCCCACGACACGCCAGTTAACACCGCGTACGATGAACCAGCGGCGTGGGACACAGATTCGACTACGAGCTTTTTAACCGCAACAACTTTAATATACGCTATTGGAGCTGGAATTACCGCGGCTGCTGGCACCAGACTTGCCCTCCAATTGATCCTCGTTAAAGGGTTTAGAGTGTACTCATTCCGATTACGGGGCCTCGGATGAGTCCCGTATCGTTATTTTTCGTCACTACCTCCCCGTGCCGGGAGTGGGTAATTTGCGCGCCTGCTGCCTTCCTTGGATGTGGTAGCCGTTTCTCAGGCTCCCTCTCCGGAATCGAACCCTGATTCCCCGTTACCCGTTACAACCATGGTAGGCGCAGAACCTACCATCGACAGTTGATAAGGCAGACATTTGAAAGATGCGTCGCCGGTGCGAGACCGTGCGATCAGCGAAAAGTTATTCAGAGTCACCAAATTGTACGATGACGAGCAAGCCCGCCACCGATTGGTTTTGATCTAATAAAAGCGCTCCTTCCGTCTCCGGTCGGAACTCTGTTTGCATGTATTAGCTCTAGAATTACCACAGTTATCCAAGTAAATGTGGGTACGATCTAAGGAACCATAACTGATTTAATGAGCCTTTCGCGGTTTCACCTTAATTTGGCTTGTACTGAGACATGCATGGCTTAATCTTTGAGACAAGCATATGACTACTGGCAGGATCAACCAGGGAACTGTGTTTTATAATATATATAATATATATTATTATTATTATTATTATATATATATATATTTTATAATAAAAAACTATTATCGAAAAAGTTTTAATAACAATATCCAAAAGAGGATAAATTATGATGATGTTTTTTATATTACATATATACTTTATATTTATACATAATATAATAATCATCTATATTCGTGTATAAACACATTGTTATTTACTTTTTCTTTTGCGTGTTTGCTGCGCTTATTATTGAAAATATATAATTTTCAGCGCCACGCTTTATTTATATTTTTTCTTATTTTATAAAATTTCACCGAATCGACTATAAATCTATCTAAATTTAATCGAAATGAGAAAAATTAGATGATTACGTCGACCGGGCTACAATTTCGACATTATCTCTACCCTTCGCTAGATTGTAAGCGACATGGTTTATACATTAGGTAATAATGAACGAAATTTTTATTCTCGCACGGAATAATGAGAGTTATCGCAAATATTGTGTATTATATATATAAAAGTGTAATATAATATATATTTTTCATAGACGATCGCATATGAATCGCTCACGATAGAACGCTAGCTAAATTCGCGATCTCGCAATAGATATTTAATTTGTGGATAAATTGATATAATATCTAAAAAGGGAACCGCTAGCAATATACGTTAATATATTGGAGGAGAACGGGGACCCTTTCAGAAAACTATATAATCCACCGATGTGGAATGACCGAAACAACGTCTTTACGTAAATTATAACGAGTTTATTAAAATTTAACGAGACGTCAACTTCGATACACCACACATATATGTGCGCTGTACAACGGTACGCCTTCTACATTAACATTAATAAAGATGTATAGTGAAAATATATAAAAGATGTATTGTGAATATTAAAAAGAAGTATTATGAAATTACATGTTTTGTATTTAGAAGCCGTCCGAGGTGTATCTATCACATAAAAGTGTTATGAAAATATTAACAATAAGGAAAAAAAGTATTATGAAATTAGATGGCCGCTCGATGTATGAACGTACGAGGTGTATTATATAAAAGTTGTATGAAAATAGAAATAATAATGAAAAACAAGTATTATGAAATTAAATTCCGCTCGATATAGGAACTTGTCGAGAAAGATGATTTGTGAAGTTGAATGGAGATGTTTTGTATGTAGAAGTCGTCCGAGGTGTATGACATAAAAATGTTATGAAAATATTAACCATAAGGAAAAAAAGTATTATGAAATTAGATCGCCGCTCGATGTATGAACGT